>NW_027128324.1:0-36083 GCF_037325665.1 Littorina saxatilis
AGTCAAAACTTGACTAAATGTAAAAAGGAAGCAATAATATCGTTTTTCATTTCAGAAGTAGAGCGGCACATTTTCATCCCTACGTTCATTCTGTGTTTGTGTGTTTCAAAGGCGAAGCAGTTGGACGAGATCCAAAATTCCATGGGTTGTAAATAACGGTCAGAATGATTAGATAGATGTTAGGCTCATAAAAGCTGATGTGATAACATGTTATTTTCACTTGATCGACAGGTTTCGATGCTGGTTTAGATGCTCGTGTAGATGCACGCTGGAGGTGGATTGGACGCCAACTGTAGAGAGAGATGGGCCCGTGATATAGAACAGATATCACCGTTCACCTCATCGTCAAGACATCAAGGGCATCATCATCGTCGTCACTTCATCGTCAAGACATCAAGGGCATCATCAACACCGTTCGCCACATCGTCAAGACATCAGAACATCATCATCTCACCGTTGATCTCATCGTCAAGACGTTAAAGACATCATCTTCATCACCGACGTCGTGTATAAACACTCCGAGAGGCTTTACAGCCGCACATTCGGCAAGATCAAACTCTAATACCTGATCCTTGACCTGTAGCGCCGAGTACGTCGATGCATGAAGATGAGTAACCAAAATTAAAGCCGTTTTTTTCACTCATTGTAATTGTGTTCGTCCAGTTGCTTCCAGTATTTATTCTTTCTGTTGATACATTTGAGTCTGTCTATCGTTCAATTAAGGTGAAAAGAAACACGAATATCACTAACTATAAAAGCGAACAGCCGCCAAATAATCATAATACCCTAGACAACATTAACAAAATTCGAGATTAAATCTTGAAAGAGCCGGACACGTAAAAATCCTCACATCGGATTGTGACAGTCACCAAGGACATTTATCGGAACAAATCAAAATGTTTGGAGATATCATCTGCAGGAACTTGCATGCAACATTTCGCAAAGATGATTGTGTCGGGTAGTTTTCTAGCAATCGTTGTTATTATGCCTTACAAATAGTATACCCGAGGCGCCTTCTTGGAAAGTTTTCTGACGATTTGGACCTTTAAAAGTTCAAGGGACAATCGCTGTACTGTAATTTAGAAACGCCTGCAATGATTTTCTCAAAACTGCTCTGAAACTATGCTTAATAATTAACTCAATTTTAATCAGCGACCGGTTTGCTTCGCCCAGCTCTCCTGTGTCAGGAGCCGGATTCCATCCTCATAGATTCCCATTCGTCAAAGCAGATTAAGACTGTTGGATTGAGGAAGTCAAACCTAACATCTAGAAAACGCATGCATATTCCGTACCATACAGGACTAAAACGTTTCGCATAACTGACATAAACAAACAAATAAACAAATAAAGTCAGTTGGAGAATATGACAATCTGAAATGACTACCAAAAAAGCATTCAGATTTGGAAAAATAGAACGCTCAAACAGTCATTCTAATAGCGTCCTTGCCACACACACATGGCACACCACACACACACAACACACACACACACACACCACACCACACACACACACCACACACACACACACACACACACACACAAACTGACGGAGACACGCTGAAAGCTCAACGCCACAGGAAATCAGACTATGTTAAAAACGGATCAAGAACGAATTTTTCTTCGGAAAAGTTCGGGGGGGGGGGGGGGAGGTGTTGCTATTGAGGGGGTCAGTCGTCCTCTCATCTCGAGCACGTGCGCACAGAGTGTTTGTCCCGCGGCGGCTCATCTGGTTTCGGTCTGGTGGGCCTATCAGTTTTCCTATAATTTAGAGTTGAGAGGGACAAGAACAAGAGACTAACTAAGGGACTAACTCAGATCTCAACCAAGGGACTAACTAAGGGACTAACACAGAGTCTAACCAAGGGACTAACTAAGGGACTAACTCAGAGTCTAACCAAGGGACTAACTCAGAGTCTAACCAAGGGACTAACTAAGGGACTAACTCAGAGCCTAACCAAGGGACTAACTAAGGGACTAACTAAGAGGCCCACAAAGGGCTAACTAAAAGGCTAACCAAGGGGCTAACTAATGGACTAATGAAGGGACAGACGGACGGACGGACGGACGGACAAACGAACGGGCTTTCTAACGGGCTAACTCACGGACAATCTAACGGACAAACTAACAAACAAAAGAAATACCTAACGGACTAACTAACGGTCTAACTAAGATACTAACCAAAGAACTAACTGAGGGACTAACTGAGGTGCCAACTTAGGGACTAACTAAAGGGAAAACTAAGGGACCAACGAACGGACTAACGAACGGACTAACGAACCGTCTAAAGATGGACGGACGGACGAACGGACATAGACGGACGGAAGAAAACAAATCTAGTTAGACACCAACTACAATCTGTTGAATTATGAGCCCCTCACTTCGTTCAGCCCGCCAGCAGAGACGGTTTACCAGGGTGTGGCCGCTGTTTTAACAGCTTTCTTGGAGCCAAAAATGAGAGTTGGGTGCTGGTGGAGGACCAGTGTTCCTGACCATCCCAGAAGGGAGCTGCTGCCAGGTTAACAAAGGTGCCACCTCTCACCAGACACCCCATACACCCCAAAAAATATACCTGTGGCCTCAGGATTTTCAGTGTTAGTGGTTAGTGACGGACGGACGCGGACCGACGCGGACGGACGCGGGCGGACGCGGGCGGACGCGGGCGGACGCGGAAGGACGACCGGCCGGTGTGTGTGTGTGTGTGTGTGTGTGTGTGTGTGTGTGTGTGTGTGTGTTTGTGTGTGTGTGTGATCCTGTGTGCCTGCTCCTGTGTGTCAGCTCCTGTGTGTCAGCTCCTGTGTGTCAGCTCCTGAGTCTCGCCTCCTGGGTCAGCTCCTGAGTCTCACCTCCTGGGTCACCTCCTGCGTCCCACCTCCTGAGTCACCTCCTGCATCTCAGCTCATGTGTCTCAGCTCCTGTGCTTAACCCAAGAGCTGAGAAAGGAGCTGATCCAGTAGCTAAGAAAGGAGCTGAGACGCAGAAACTAACACACAGGTGTAGACTAGCCGGAACAGACACACCAGAGCAAACACACCAAAGCAGACACCCTCCGTAATGTCTGCTCAAGTGTGCCTACTCATGTGTGCCTGCTCCGTAAAGCCTGATTCTGTGTGTCAGCTCCTGCGTTTCAGTCCCTTTCTCAGCTCCTGGGTCAGTTCCTTTCTCAACTCCTAGGTAAGCTCCTGCATCTCAGCTCCTGGGTCAGCTCCTGCGTCTCAGCTTCTGAGTCAGCTCCAGCGTCTCGAATCCTGGGTCAGCTCCAGCGTCTCGCCTCCTGAGTCAGCTCCAGCGTCTCTGATCATGGGTCAGCTCCTGCGTCCCTGCTCCGGGTCAGCTCCAGCGTCTCTCCTCCAGGGTCAGCTCCAGCGTCTCGCCTCCTGGGTCAGCGCCTGCGTCCCTGCTCCTGGGTCAGCTCCAGCGTCTCTCCTCCAGGGTCAGCTCCAGTGTCTCGGCTCCTAAATCAGCTCCTGAGTCTCGCCTCCTTGGTCAGCTCCTGAGTCTCGCGCGCCTCCTAGATCAGCTCCTGAGTCTCACCTCCTGGGTCAGCTCCTGAGTCTCAGCTCCTGGGTCACCTCCTGCGTCTCAGCTCCTGGGTCACCTCCTGCCTATCAGCTCCTGGGTCTCAGCTCCTGTGCTTAACCCAAGAGCTGAGAATGAAGCTTACCGAGAAGCTGAAAAAAGGAGCTAAGACGCAGAAACTACTGCACAGATGTAGACTCGCCGGAACAGACACACCAGAGCAAACACACCAAAGCAGACACCCTCCGAAATGTCTGCTCAAGTGTGCCTACTCATGTGTGCCTGCTCCGTTAAACCTGCTTCTGTGTGTCAGCTCCTGCGTTTCAGCCCCTTTCTCAGCTCCTGGGTCAGCTCCTTTCTCAACTCCAAGGTAAGCTCCTGCATCTCAGCTCCTGGGTCAGCTCCTGCGTCTCTGCTCCTGGGTCAGCTCCTGTGTCTCAGCTCCTGGGTCAGCTCCAGCATCCCAGCTCCTGGGTCAGCTCCTGCGTCTCAGCCCCTGGGTCAGCTCCAGTGTCCCGCCTCCTGGGCCAGCTCCAGTGTCTGGCCTCCTGGGTCAGCTCCAGCGTCTCGCCTCCTGGGTCAGCTCCAGCGTCTCGCCTCCTGGGTCAGCTTCAGTGTCTCGCCTCCTGGGTCAGCTCCTGAGTCACGCCTCCTTTGTCAGCTCCAGTGTCTCGCCTCCTGGGTCAGCTCCAGTGTCTCGCCTCCTGGGTCAGCTCCAGTGTCTCGCCTTCTGGGTCAGCTCCTGAGTCTCGCCTCCTGGGTCAGCTCCAGTGTCTCGCCTCCTGGGTCAGCTCTAGTGTCTCGCCTCCTGGGTCAGCTCTAGTGTCTCGCCTCCTGCGTCAGCTCCTGAGTCTCGCCTCCTGGGTCAGCTCCAGTGTCTCGCCTCCTGGGTCAGCTCCAGTGTCTCGCCTCCTGGGTCAGCTCCTGAGTCTCGCCTCCTGGGTCAGCTCCAGCGTCTCGCCTCCTGGGTCAGCTCCTGAGTCTCGCCTCCTGGGTCACCTCCAGTGTCTCGCCTCCTGGGTCACCTCCTGAGTCTCAGCTCCTGGGTCTCAGCTCCTGTGCTCGCCCAAGGGAGCTCTGGAGCTTCGAGAAGCTGATAAAAGAAGCTGAGACGCAGACTACTCCAGGTGTCTCGCCGGGTCAGCACCAGGCAGCACTCCAAGCGCACCCTCCGTATGTCTGCCCAGTGTGCCTAGCTCATGTCTGCCTGCTCCGTTAAGCCTGCTTCTGTGTGTCACTCCTGCGTTTCAGCTCCTTTCTCAGCTCCTGGGTCAGCTCCTTTCTCAACTCCTAGGTAAGCTCCTGCATCTCAGCTCCTGGGTCAGCTCCTGCGTCTCTGCTCCTGGGTCAGCTCCTGCGTCTCTGCTCCTGGGTCAGCTCCAGCGTCTCCCCTCCAGTGTCACGCCTCCTGGGTCAGCTCCAGTGTCTCGCCTCCTGGGTCAGCTCCTGAGTCACGCCTCCTGGGTCAGCTCCAGGGTCTCGCCTCCTGGGTCAGCTCCTAAGTCACGCCTCCTGGGTCAGCTCCAGTGTCTCGCCTCCTGGGTCAGCTCCAGTGTCTCGCCTCCTGGGTCAGCTCCAGTGTCTCGCCTCCTGGGTCAGCTCCAGTGTCTCGCCTCCTGGGTCAGCTCCAGTGTCTCGCCTCCTGGGTCAGCTCCAGTGTCTCGCCTCCTGGGTCAGCTCCAGTGTCTCGCCTCCTGGGTCAGCTCCTGAGTCACGCCTCCTGGGTCAGCTCCAGTGTCTCGCCTCCTGGGTCAGCTCCAGTGTCTCGCCTCCTGGGTCAGCTCCAGTGTCTCGCCTCCTGGGTCAGCTCCTGAGTCACGCCTCCTGGGTCAGCTCCAGTGTCTCGCCTCCTGGGTCAGCTCCAGTGTCTCGCCTCCTGGGTCAGCTCCAGTGTCTCGCCTCCTGGGTCAGCTCCTGAGTCACGCCTCCTGGGTCAGCTCCAGGTCTCGCCTCCTGGGTCAGCTCCAGTGTCTCGCCTCCTGGGTCAGCTCCAGTGTCTCGCCTCCTGGGTCAGCTCCAGTGTCTCGCCTCCTGGGTCAGCTCCAGTGTCTCTCCTCCTGGGTCAGCTCCAGTGTCTCGCCTCCTGGGTCAGCTCCAGTGTCTCGCCTCCTGGGTCAGCTCCTGAGTCTCGCCTCCTGGGTCACCTCCAGTGTCTCGCCTCCTGGGTCACCTCCTGCCTCTCAGCTCCTGGGTCTCAGCTCCTGTGCTTAACCCAAGAGCTGAGAATGGAGCTTACCGAGAAGCTGATAAAAGGAGCTGAGACGCAGAAACTACTACACAGGTGTAGACTCGCCGGAACAGACACACCAGAGCAAACACACCAAAGCAGACACCCTCCGTAATGTCTGCTCAAGTGTGCCTACTCATGTATGCCTGCTCCGTTAAGCCTGCTTCTGTGTGTCAGCTCCTGCGTTTCAGCTCCTTTCTCAGCTCCTGGGTCAGCTCCTTTCTCAACTCCTAGGTAAGCTCCTGCTTCTCAGCTCCTGGGTCAGCTCCTGTGTCTCTGCTCCTGGGTCAGCTCCAGGGTCTCGCCTCCTAGGTCAGCTCCAGTGTCTCGCCTCCAGTGTCTCGCCTCCTGGGTCAGCTCCAGTGTCTCGCCTCCTGGGTCAGCTCCAGTGTCTCGCCTCCTGGGTCAGCTCCTAAGTCACGCCTCCTGGGTCAGCTCCAGGGTCTCGCCTCCTGGGTCAGCTCCAGTGTCTCGCCTCCTGGGTCAGCTCCAGTGTCTCGCCTCCTGGGTCAGCTCCTGAGTCACGCCTCCTGGGTCAGCTCCAGTGTCTCGCCTCCTGGGTCAGCTCCAGTGTCTCGCCTCCTGGGTCAGCTCCAGTGGTTCGCCTCCTGGGTCAGCTCCTGAGTCTCGCCTCCTGGGTCAGCTCCAGTGTCTCGCCTCCTGGGTCAGCTCCAGTGTCTCGCCTCCTGGGTCAGCTCCAGTGTCTCGCCTCCTGGGTCAGCTCCAGTGTCTCGCCTCCTGGGTCAGCTCCTGAGTCACGCCTCCTGGGTCAGCTCCAGTGTCTCGCCTCCTGGGTCAGCTCCAGTGTCTCGCCTCCTGGGTCAGCTCCAGTGTCTCGCCTCCTGGGTCAGCTCCTGAGTCACGCCTCCTGGGTCAGCTCCAGTGTCTCGCCTCCTGGGTCAGCTCCAGTGTCTCGCCTCCTGGGTCAGCTCCAGTGTCTCGCCTCCTGGGTCAGCTCCTGAGTCACGCCTCCTGGGTCAGCTCCAGTGTCTCGCCTCCTGGGTCAGCTCCAGTGTCTCGCCTCCTGGGTCAGCTCCAGTGTCTCGCCTCCTGGGTCAGCTCCTGAGTCACGCCTCCTGGGTCAGCTCCAGTGTCTCGCCTCCTGGGTCAGCTCCAGTGTCTCGCCTCCTGGGTCAGCTCCAGTGTCTCGCCTCCTGGGTCAGCTCCTGAGTCACGCCTCCTGGGTCAGCTCCAGTGTCTCGCCTCCTGGGTCAGCTCCAGTGTCTCGCCTCCTGGGTCAGCTCCAGTGTCTCGCCTCCTGGGTCAGCTCCTGAGTCACGCCTCCTGGGTCAGCTCCAGTGTCTCGCCTCCTGGGTCAGCTCCAGTGTCTCGCCTCCTGGGTCAGCTCCAGTGTCTCGCCTCCTGGGTCAGCTCCTGAGTCACGCCTCCTGGGTCAGCTCCAGTGTCTCGCCTCCTGGGTCAGCTCCAGTGTCTCGCCTCCTGGGTCAGCTCCAGTGTCTCGCCTCCTGGGTCAGCTCCTGTGTCTCGCCTCCTGGGTCAGCTCCAGTGTCTCGCCTCCTGGGTCAGCTCCAGTGTCTCGCCTCCTGGGTCAGCTCCAGTGTCTCGCCTCCTGGGTCAGCTCCTGAGTCACGCCTCCTGGGTCAGCTCCAGTGTCTCGCCTCCTGGGTCAGCTCCAGTGTCTCGCCTCCTGGGTCAGCTCCAGTGTCTCGCCTCCTGGGTCAGCTCCTGAGTCACGCCTCCTGGGTCAGCTCCAGTGTCTCGCCTCCTGGGTCAGCTCCAGTGTCTCGCCTCCTGGGTCAGCTCCAGTGTCTCGCCTCCTGGGTCAGCTCCTGAGTCACGCCTCCTGGGTCAGCTCCAGTGTCTCGCCTCCTGGGTCAGCTCCAGTGTCTCGCCTCCTGGGTCAGCTCCAGTGTCTCGCCTCCTGGGTCAGCTCCTGAGTCACGCCTCCTGGGTCAGCTCCAGTGTCTCGCCTCCTGGGTCAGCTCCAGTGTCTCGCCTCCTGGGTCAGCTCCAGTGTCTCGCCTCCTGGGTCAGCTCCTGAGTCACGCCTCCTGGGTCAGCTCCAGTGTCTCGCCTCCTGGGTCAGCTCCAGTGTCTCGCCTCCTGGGTCAGCTCCAGTGTCTCGCCTCCTGGGTCAGCTCCAGTGTCTCGCCTCCTGGGTCAGCTCCAGTGTCTCGCCTCCTGGGTCAGCTCCAGTGTCACGCCTCCTGGGTCAGCTCCAGTGTCTCGCCTCCTGGGTCAGCTCCAGTGTCTCGCCTCCTGGGTCAGCTCCAGTGTCTCGCCTCCTGGGTCAGCTCCTGAGTCACGCCTCCTGGGTCAGCTCCAGTGTCTCGCCTCCTGGGTCAGCTCCAGTGTCTCGCCTCCTGGGTCAGCTCCAGTGTCTCGCCTCCTGGGTCAGCTCCTGAGTCACGCCTCCTGGGTCAGCTCCAGTGTCTCGCCTCCTGGGTCAGCTCCAGTGTCTCGCCTCCTGGGTCAGCTCCAGTGTCTCGCCTCCTGGGTCAGCTCCTGAGTCACGCCTCCTGGGTCAGCTCCAGTGTCTCGCCTCCTGGGTCAGCTCCAGTGTCTCGCCTCCTGGGTCAGCTCCTGAGTCACGCCTCCTGGGTCAGCTCCAGTGTCTCGCCTCCTGGGTCAGCTCCAGTGTCTCGCCTCCTGGGTCAGCTCCAGTGTCTCGCCTCCTGGGTCAGCTCCTGAGTCACGCCTCCTGGGTCAGCTCCAGTGTCTCGCCTCCTGGGTCAGCTCCAGTGTCTCGCCTCCTGGGTCAGCTCCAGTGTCTCGCCTCCTGGGTCAGCTCCTGAGTCACGCCTCCTGGGTCAGCTCCAGTGTCTCGCCTCCTGGGTCAGCTCCAGTGTCTCGCCTCCTGGGTCAGCTCCAGTGTCTCGCCTCCTGGGTCAGCTCCTGAGTCACGCCTCCTGGGTCAGCTCCAGTGTCTCGCCTCCTGGGTCAGCTCCAGTGTCTCGCCTCCTGGGTCAGCTCCAGTGTCTCGCCTCCTGGGTCAGCTCCTGAGTCACGCCTCCTGGGTCAGCTCCAGTGTCTCGCCTCCTGGGTCAGCTCCAGTGTCTCGCCTCCTGGGTCAGCTCCAGTGTCTCGCCTCCTGGGTCAGCTCCTGAGTCACGCCTCCTGGGTCAGCTCCAGTGTCTCGCCTCCTGGGTCAGCTCCTGAGTCACGCCTCCTGGGTCAGCTCCAGTGTCTCGCCTCCTGGGTCAGCTCCAGTGTCTCGCCTCCTGGGTCAGCTCCAGTGTCTCGCCTCCTGGGTCAGCTCCTGAGTCACGCCTCCTGGGTCAGCTCCAGTGTCTCGCCTCCTGGGTCAGCTCCAGTGTCTCGCCTCCTGGGTCAGCTCCAGTGTCTCGCCTCCTGGGTCAGCTCCTGAGTCACGCCTCCTGGGTCAGCTCCAGTGTCTCGCCTCCTGGGTCAGCTCCAGTGTCTCGCCTCCTGGGTCAGCTCCAGTGTCTCGCCTCCTGGGTCAGCTCCTGAGTCACGCCTCCTGGGTCAGCTCCAGTGTCTCGCCTCCTGGGTCAGCTCCAGTGTCTCGCCTCCTGGGTCAGCTCCAGTGTCTCGCCTGATGGATCAGCTCCTGAGTCACGCCTCCTGGGTCAGCTCCAGGGTCTCGACTCCTGGGTCAGCTCCGGTGTCTCGCCTCCTGGGTCAGCTCCAGTGTCTCGCCTCCTGGGTCAGCTCCTGAGTCACGCCTCCTGGGTCAGCTCCAGTGTCTCGCCTCCTGGGTCAGCTCCAGTGTCTCGCCTCCTGGGTCAGCTCCAGTGTCTCGCCTCCTGGGTCAGCTCCTGAGTCACGCCTCCTGGGTCAGCTCCAGTGTCTCGCCTCCTGGGTCAGCTCCAGTGTCTCGCCTCCTGGGTCAGCTCCAGTGTCTCGCCTGATGGATCAGCTCCTGAGTCACGCCTCCTGGGTCAGCTCCAGGGTCTCGACTCCTGGGTCAGCTCCGGTGTCTCGCCTCCTGGGTCAGCTCCAGTGTCTCGCCTCCTGGGTCAGCTCCTGAGTCACGCCTCCTGGGTCAGCTCCAGTGTCTCGCCTCCTGGGTCAGCTCCAGTGTCTCGCCTCCTGGGTCAGCTCCAGTGTCTCGCCTCCTGGGTCAGCTCCTGAGTCACGCCTCCTGGGTCAGCTCCAGTGTCTCGCCTCCTGGGTCAGCTCCAGTGTCTCGCCTCCTGGGTCAGCTCCAGTGTCTCGCCTCCTGGGTCAGCTCCTGAGTCACGCCTCCTGGGTCAGCTCCAGTGTCTCGCCTCCTGGGTCAGCTCCAGTGTCTCGCCTCCTGGGTCAGCTCCAGTGTCTCGCCTCCTGGGTCAGCTCCTGAGTCACGCCTCCTGGGTCAGCTCCAGTGTCTCGCCTCCTGGGTCAGCTCCAGTGTCTCGCCTCCTGGGTCAGCTCCAGTGTCTCGCCTCCTGGGTCAGCTCCTGAGTCACGCCTCCTGGGTCAGCTCCAGTGTCTCGCCTCCTGGGTCAGCTCCAGTGTCTCGCCTCCTGGGTCAGCTCCAGTGTCTCGCCTCCTGGGTCAGCTCCTGAGTCACGCCTCCTGGGTCAGCTCCAGTGTCTCGCCTCCTGGGTCAGCTCCAGTGTCTCGCCTCCTGGGTCAGCTCCAGTGTCTCGCCTCCTGGGTCAGCTCCTGAGTCACGCCTCCTGGGTCAGCTCCAGTGTCTCGCCTCCTGGGTCAGCTCCAGTGTCTCGCCTCCTGGGTCAGCTCCAGTGTCTCGCCTCCTGGGTCAGCTCCTGAGTCACGCCTCCTGGGTCAGCTCCAGTGTCTCGCCTCCTGGGTCAGCTCCAGTGTCTCGCCTCCTGGGTCAGCTCCAGTGTCTCGCCTCCTGGGTCAGCTCCTGAGTCACGCCTCCTGGGTCAGCTCCAGTGTCTCGCCTCCTGGGTCAGCTCCAGTGTCTCGCCTCCTGGGTCAGCTCCAGTGTCTCGCCTCCTGGGTCAGCTCCTGAGTCACGCCTCCTGGGTCAGCTCCAGTGTCTCGCCTCCTGGGTCAGCTCCAGTGTCTCGCCTCCTGGGTCAGCTCCAGTGTCTCGCCTCCTGGGTCAGCTCCTGAGTCACGCCTCCTGGGTCAGCTCCAGTGTCTCGCCTCCTGGGTCAGCTCCAGTGTCTCGCCTCCTGGGTCAGCTCCAGTGTCTCGCCTCCTGGGTCAGCTCCTGAGTCACGCCTCCTGGGTCAGCTCCAGTGTCTCGCCTCCTGGGTCAGCTCCAGTGTCTCGCCTCCTGGGTCAGCTCCAGTGTCTCGCCTCCTGGGTCAGCTCCTGAGTCACGCCTCCTGGGTCAGCTCCAGTGTCTCGCCTCCTGGGTCAGCTCCAGTGTCTCGCCTCCTGGGTCAGCTCCAGTGTCTCGCCTCCTGGGTCAGCTCCTGAGTCACGCCTCCTGGGTCAGCTCCAGTGTCTCGCCTCCTGGGTCAGCTCCAGTGTCTCGCCTCCTGGGTCAGCTCCAGTGTCTCGCCTCCTGGGTCAGCTCCTGAGTCACGCCTCCTGGGTCAGCTCCAGTGTCTCGCCTCCTGGGTCAGCTCCAGTGTCTCGCCTCCTGGGTCAGCTCCAGTGTCTCGCCTCCTGGGTCAGCTCCTGAGTCACGCCTCCTGGGTCAGCTCCAGTGTCTCGCCTCCTGGGTCAGCTCCAGTGTCTCGCCTCCTGGGTCAGCTCCAGTGTCTCGCCTCCTGGGTCAGCTCCTGAGTCACGCCTCCTGGGTCAGCTCCAGTGTCTCGCATCCTGGGTCAGCTCCAGTGTCTCGCCTCCTGGGTCAGCTCCAGTGTCTCGCCTCCTGGGTCAGCTCCTGAGTCACGCCTCCTGGGTCAGCTCCAGTGTCTCGCCTCCTGGGTCAGCTCCAGTGTCTCGCCTCCTGGGTCAGCTCCAGTGTCTCGCCTCCTGGGTCAGCTCCTGAGTCACGCCTCCTGGGTCAGCTCCAGTGTCTCGCATCCTGGGTCAGCTCCAGTGTCTCGCCTCCTGGGTCAGCTCCAGTGTCTCGCCTCCTGGGTCAGCTCCTGAGTCACGCCTCCTGGGTCAGCTCCAGTGTCTCGCCTCCTGGGTCAGCTCCAGTGTCTCGCCTCCTGGGTCAGCTCCAGTGTCTCGCCTCCTGGGTCAGCTCCTGAGTCACGCCTCCTGGGTCAGCTCCAGTGTCTCGCCTCCTGGGTCAGCTCCAGTGTCTCGCCTCCTGGGTCAGCTCCAGTGTCTCGCCTCCTGGGTCAGCTCCTGAGTCACGCCTCCTGGGTCAGCTCCAGTGTCTCGCCTCCTGGGTCAGCTCCAGTGTCTCGCCTCCTGGGTCAGCTCCAGTGTCTCGCCTCCTGGGTCAGCTCCTGAGTCACGCCTCCTGGGTCAGCTCCAGTGTCTCGCCTCCTGGGTCAGCTCCAGTGTCTCGCCTCCTGGGTCAGCTCCAGTGTCTCGCCTCCTGGGTCAGCTCCTGAGTCACGCCTCCTGGGTCAGCTCCAGTGTCTCGCCTCCTGGGTCAGCTCCAGTGTCTCGCCTCCTGGGTCAGCTCCAGTGTCTCGCCTCCTGGGTCAGCTCCTGAGTCACGCCTCCTGGGTCAGCTCCAGTGTCTCGCCTCCTGGGTCAGCTCCAGTGTCTCGCCTCCTGGGTCAGCTCCAGTGTCTCGCCTCCTGGGTCAGCTCCAGTGTCTCGCCTCCTGGGTCAGCTCCAGTGTCTCGCCTCCTGGGTCAGCTCCTGAGTCACGCCTCCTGGGTCAGCTCCAGTGTCTCGCCTCCTGGGTCAGCTCCAGTGTCTCGCCTCCTGGGTCAGCTCCAGTGTCTCGCCTCCTGGGTCAGCTCCTGAGTCACGCCTCCTGGGTCAGCTCCAGTGTCTCGCCTCCTGGGTCAGCTCCAGTGTCTCGCCTCCTGGGTCAGCTCCAGTGTCTCGCCTCCTGGGTCAGCTCCTGAGTCACGCCTCCTGGGTCAGCTCCAGTGTCTCGCCTCCTGGGTCAGCTCCAGTGTCTCGCCTCCTGGGTCAGCTCCAGTGTCTCGCCTCCTGGGTCAGCTCCTGAGTCACGCCTCCTGGGTCAGCTCCAGTGTCTCGCCTCCTGGGTCAGCTCCAGTGTCTCGCCTCCTGGGTCAGCTCCAGTGTCTCGCCTCCTGGGTCAGCTCCTGAGTCACGCCTCCTGGGTCAGCTCCAGTGTCTCGCCTCCTGGGTCAGCTCCAGTGTCTCGCCTCCTGGGTCAGCTCCAGTGTCTCGCCTCCTGGGTCAGCTCCTGAGTCACGCCTCCTGGGTCAGCTCCAGTGTCTCGCCTCCTGGGTCAGCTCCAGTGTCTCGCCTCCTGGGTCAGCTCCAGTGTCTCGCCTCCTGGGTCAGCTCCAGAGTCACGCCTCCTGGGTCAGCTCCAGTGTCTCGCCTCCTGGGTCAGCTCCAGTGTCTCGCCTCCTGGGTCAGCTCCAGTGTCTCGCCTCCTGGGTCAGCTCCTGAGTCACGCCTCTTGGGTCAGCTCCAGTGTCTCGCCTCCTGGGTCAGCTCCAGTGTCTCGCCTCCTGGGTCAGCTCCAGTGTCTCGCCTCCTGGGTCAGCTCCTGAGTCACGCCTCCTGGGTCAGCTCCAGTGTCTCGCCTCCTGGGTCAGCTCCAGTGTCTCGCCTCCTGGGTCAGCTCCAGTGTCTCGCCTCCTGGGTCAGCTCCTGAATCACGCCTCCTGGATCAGCTCCAGCGTCTCGCCTCCCGGGTCAGCTCCAGTGTCTCGCCTCCTGGGTCAGCTCCAGTGTCTCGCCTCCTGGGTCAGCTCCTGAGTCACGCCTCCTGGGTCAGCTCCAGTGTCTCGCCTCCTGGGTCAGCTCCAGTGTCTCGCCTCCTGGGTCAGCTCCAGTGTCTCGCCTCCTGGGTCAGCTCCTGAGTCACGCCTCCTGGGTCAGCTCCAGTGTCTCGCCTCCTGGGTCAGCTCCAGTGTCTCGCCTCCTGGGTCAGCTCCAGTGTCTCGCCTCCTGGGTCAGCTCCTGAGTCACGCCTCCTGGGTCAGCTCCAGTGTCTCGCCTCCTGGGTCAGCTCCAGTGTCTCGCCTCCTGGGTCAGCTCCAGTGTCTCGCCTCCTGGGTCAGCTCCTGAGTCACGCCTCCTGGGTCAGCTCCAGTGTCTCGCCTCCTGGGTCAGCTCCAGTGTCTCGCCTCCTGGGTCAGCTCCAGTGTCTCGCCTCCTCTGTCAGCTCCTGAGTCACGCCTCCTGGGTCAGCTCCAGTGTCTCGCCTCCTGGGTCAGCTCCAGTGTCTCGCCTCCTGGGTCAGCTCCAGTGTCTCGCCTCCTGGGTCAGCTCCTGAGTCACGCCTCCTGGGTCAGCTCCAGTGTCTCGCCTCCTGGGTCAGCTCCAGTGTCTCGCCTCCTGGGTCAGCTCCAGTGTCTCGCCTCCTGGGTCAGCTCCTGAGTCACGCCTCCTGGGTCAGCTCCAGTGTCTCGCCTCCTGGGTCAGCTCCAGTGTCTCGCCTCCTGGGTCAGCTCCAGTGTCTCGCCTCCTCTGTCAGCTCCTGAGTCACGCCTCCTGGGTCAGCTCCAGTGTCTCGCCTCCTGGGTCAGCTCCAGTGTCTCGCCTCCTGGGTCAGCTCCAGTGTCTCGCCTCCTGGGTCAGCTCCTGAGTCACGCCTCCTGGGTCAGCTCCAGTGTCTCGCCTCCTGGGTCAGCTCCAGTGTCTCGCCTCCTGGGTCAGCTCCAGTGTCTCGCCTCCTGGGTCAGCTCCTGAGTCACGCCTCCTGGGTCAGCTCCAGTGTCTCGCCTCCTGGGTCAGCTCCAGTGTCTCGCCTCCTGGGTCAGCTCCAGTGTCTCGCCTCCTGGGTCAGCTCCTGAGTCACGCCTCCTGGGTCAGCTCCAGTGTCTCGCCTCCTGGGTCAGCTCCAGTGTCTCGCCTCCTGGGTCAGCTCCAGTGTCTCGCCTCCTGGGTCAGCTCCTGAGTCACGCCTCCTGGGTCAGCTCCAGTGTCTCGCCTCCTGGGTCAGCTCCAGTGTCTCGCCTCCTGGGTCAGCTCCAGTGTCTCGCCTCCTGGGTCAGCTCCTGAGTCACGCCTCCTGGGTCAGCTCCAGTGTCTCGCCTCCTGGGTCAGCTCCAGTGTCTCGCCTCCTGGGTCAGCTCCAGTGTCTCGCCTCCTGGGTCAGCTCCTGAGTCACGCCTCCTGGGTCAGCTCCAGTGTCTCGCCTCCTGGGTCAGCTCCAGTGTCTCGCCTCCTGGGTCAGCTCCAGTGTCTCGCCTCCTGGGTCAGCTCCTGAGTCACGCCTCCTGGGTCAGCTCCAGTGTCTCGCCTCCTGGGTCAGCTCCAGTGTCTCGCCTCCTGGGTCAGCTCCAGTGTCTCGCCTCCTGGGTCAGCTCCTGAGTCACGCCTCCTGGGTCAGCTCCAGTGTCTCGCCTCCTGGGTCAGCTCCAGTGTCTCGCCTCCTGGGTCAGCTCCAGTGTCTCGCCTCCTGGGTCAGCTCCTGAGTCACGCCTCCTGGGTCAGCTCCAGTGTCTCGCCTCCTGGGTCAGCTCCAGTGTCTCGCCTCCTGGGTCAGCTCCAGTGTCTCGCCTCCTGGGTCAGCTCCTGAGTCACGCCTCCTGGGTCAGCTCCAGTGTCTCGCCTCCTGGGTCAGCTCCAGTGTCTCGCCTCCTGGGTCAGCTCCAGTGTCTCGCCTCCTGGGTCAGCTCCTGAGTCACGCCTCCTGGGTCAGCTCCAGTGTCTCGCCTCCTGGGTCAGCTCCAGTGTCTCGCCTCCTGGGTCAGCTCCAGTGTCTCGCCTCCTGGGTCAGCTCCTGAGTCACGCCTCCTGGGTCAGCTCCAGTGTCTCGCCTCCTGGGTCAGCTCCAGTGTCTCGCCTCCTGGGTCAGCTCCAGTGTCTCGCCTCCTGGGTCAGCTCCTGAGTCACGCCTCCTGGGTCAGCTCCAGTGTCTCGCCTCCTGGGTCAGCTCCAGTGTCTCGCCTCCTGGGTCAGCTCCAGTGTCTCGCCTCCTGGGTCAGCTCCTGAGTCACGCCTCCTGGGTCAGCTCCAGTGTCTCGCCTCCTGGGTCAGCTCCAGTGTCTCGCCTCCTGGGTCAGCTCCAGTGTCTCGCCTCCTGGGTCAGCTCCAGTGTCTCGCCTCCTGGGTCAGCTCCAGTGTCTCGCCTCCTGGGTCAGCTCCTGAGTCACGCCTCCTGGGTCAGCTCCAGTGTCTCGCCTCCTGGGTCAGCTCCAGTGTCTCGCCTCCTGGGTCAGCTCCAGTGTCTCGCCTCCTGGGTCAGCTCCTGAGTCACGCCTCCTGGGTCAGCTCCAGTGTCTCGCCTCCTGGGTCAGCTCCAGTGTCTCGCCTCCTGGGTCAGCTCCAGTGTCTCGCCTCCTGGGTCAGCTCCTGAGTCACGCCTCCTGGGTCAGCTCCAGTGTCTCGCCTCCTGGGTCAGCTCCAGTGTCTCGCCTCCTGGGTCAGCTCCAGTGTCTCGCCTCCTGGGTCAGCTCCTGAGTCACGCCTCCTGGGTCAGCTCCAGTGTCTCGCCTCCTGGGTCAGCTCCAGTGTCTCGCCTCCTGGGTCAGCTCCAGTGTCTCGCCTCCTGGGTCAGCTCCTGAGTCACGCCTCCTGGGTCAGCTCCAGTGTCTCGCCTCCTGGGTCAGCTCCAGTGTCTCGCCTCCTGGGTCAGCTCCAGTGTCTCGCCTCCTGGGTCAGCTCCTGAGTCACGCCTCCTGGGTCAGCTCCAGTGTCTCGCCTCCTGGGTCAGCTCCAGTGTCTCGCCTCCTGGGTCAGCTCCAGTGTCTCGCCTCCTGGGTCAGCTCCTGAGTCACGCCTCCTGGGTCAGCTCCAGTGTCTCGCCTCCTGGGTCAGCTCCAGTGTCTCGCCTCCTGGGTCAGCTCCAGTGTCTCGCCTCCTGGGTCAGCTCCTGAGTCACGCCTCCTGGGTCAGCTCCAGTGTCTCGCCTCCTGGGTCAGCTCCAGTGTCTCGCCTCCTGGGTCAGCTCCAGTGTCTCGCCTCCTGGGTCAGCTCCTGAGTCACGCCTCCTGGGTCAGCTCCAGTGTCTCGCCTCCTGGGTCAGCTCCAGTGTCTCGCCTCCTGGGTCAGCTCCAGTGTCTCGCCTCCTGGGTCAGCTCCTGAGTCACGCCTCCTGGGTCAGCTCCAGTGTCTCGCCTCCTGGGTCAGCTCCAGTGTCTCGCCTCCTGGGTCAGCTCCAGTGTCTCGCCTCCTGGGTCAGCTCCTGAGTCACGCCTCCTGGGTCAGCTCCAGTGTCTCGCCTCCTGGGTCAGCTCCAGTGTCTCGCCTCCTGGGTCAGCTCCAGTGTCTCGCCTCCTGGGTCAGCTCCTGAGTCACGCCTCCTGGGTCAGCTCCAGTGTCTCGCCTCCTGGGTCAGCTCCAGTGTCTCGCCTCCTGGGTCAGCTCCAGTGTCTCGCCTCCTGGGTCAGCTCCTGAGTCACGCCTCCTGGGTCAGCTCCAGTGTCTCGCCTCCTGGGTCAGCTCCAGTGTCTCGCCTCCTGGGTCAGCTCCAGTGTCTCGCCTCCTGGGTCAGCTCCTGAGTCACGCCTCCTGGGTCAGCTCCAGTGTCTCGCCTCCTGGGTCAGCTCCAGTGTCTCGCCTCCTGGGTCAGCTCCAGTGTCTCGCCTCCTGGGTCAGCTCCTGAGTCACGCCTCCTGGGTCAGCTCCAGTGTCTCGCCTCCTGGGTCAGCTCCAGTGTCTCGCCTCCTGGGTCAGCTCCAGTGTCTCGCCTCCTGGGTCAGCTCCTGAGTCACGCCTCCTGGGTCAGCTCCAGTGTCTCGCCTCCTGGGTCAGCTCCAGTGTCTCGCCTCCTGGGTCAGCTCCAGTGTCTCGCCTCCTGGGTCAGCTCCAGTGTCTCGCCTCCTGGGTCAGCTCCAGTGTCTCGCCTCCTGGGTCAGCTCCTGAGTCACGCCTCCTGGGTCAGCTCCAGTGTCTCGCCTCCTGGGTCAGCTCCAGTGTCTCGCCTCCTGGGTCAGCTCCAGTGTCTCGCCTCCTGGGTCAGCTCCTGAGTCACGCCTCCTGGGTCAGCTCCAGTGTCTCGCCTCCTGGGTCAGCTCCAGTGTCTCGCCTCCTGGGTCAGCTCCTGAGTCACGCCTCCTGGGTCAGCTCCAGTGTCTCGCCTCCTGGGTCAGCTCCAGTGTCTCGCCTCCTGGGTCAGCTCCAGTGTCTCGCCTCCTGGGTCAGCTCCTGAGTCACGCCTCCTGGGTCAGCTCCAGTGTCTCGCCTCCTGGGTCAGCTCCAGTGTCTCGCCTCCTGGGTCAGCTCCAGTGTCTCGCCTCCTGGGTCAGCTCCTGAGTCACGCCTCCTGGGTCAGCTCCAGTGTCTCGCCTCCTGGGTCAGCTCCAGTGTCTCGCCTCCTGGGTCAGCTCCAGTGTCTCGCCTCCTGGGTCAGCTCCTGAGTCACGCCTCCTGGGTCAGCTCCAGTGTCTCGCCTCCTGGGTCAGCTCCAGTGTCTCGCCTCCTGGGTCAGCTCCAGTGTCTCGCCTCCTGGGTCAGCTCCTGAGTCACGCCTCCTGGGTCAGCTCCAGTGTCTCGCCTCCTGGGTCAGCTCCAGTGTCTCGCCTCCTGGGTCAGCTCCAGTGTCTCGCCTCCTGGGTCAGCTCCTGAGTCACGCCTCCTGGGTCAGCTCCAGTGTCTCGCCTCCTGGGTCAGCTCCAGTGTCTCGCCTCCTGGGTCAGCTCCAGTGTCTCGCCTCCTGGGTCAGCTCCAGTGTCACGCCTCCTGGGTCAGCTCCAGTGTCTCGCCTCCTGGGTCAGCTCCAGTGTCTCGCCTCCTGGGTCAGCTCCAGTGTCTCGCCTCCTGGGTCAGCTCCTGAGTCACGCCTCCTGGGTCAGCTCCAGTGTCTCGCCTCCTGGGTCAGCTCCAGTGTCTCGCCTCCTGGGTCAGCTCCAGTGTCTCGCCTCCTGGGTCAGCTCCTGAGTCACGCCTCCTGGGTCAGCTCCAGTGTCTCGCCTCCTGGGTCAGCTCCAGTGTCTCGCCTCCTGGGTCAGCTCCAGTGTCTCGCCTCCTGGGTCAGCTCCTGAGTCACGCCTCCTGGGTCAGCTCCAGTGTCTCGCCTCCTGGGTCAGCTCCAGTGTCTCGCCTCCTGGGTCAGCTCCTGAGTCACGCCTCCTGGGTCAGCTCCAGTGTCTCGCCTCCTGGGTCAGCTCCAGTGTCTCGCCTCCTGGGTCAGCTCCAGTGTCTCGCCTCCTGGGTCAGCTCCTGAGTCACGCCTCCTGGGTCAGCTCCAGTGTCTCGCCTCCTGGGTCAGCTCCAGTGTCTCGCCTCCTGGGTCAGCTCCAGTGTCTCGCCTCCTGGGTCAGCTCCTGAGTCACGCCTCCTGGGTCAGCTCCAGTGTCTCGCCTCCTGGGTCAGCTCCAGTGTCTCGCCTCCTGGGTCAGCTCCAGTGTCTCGCCTCCTGGGTCAGCTCCAGTGTCTCGCCTCCTGGGTCAGCTCCTGAGTCACGCCTCCTGGGTCAGCTCCAGTGTCTCGCCTCCTGGGTCAGCTCCAGTGTCTCGCCTCCTGGGTCAGCTCCAGTGTCTCGCCTCCTGGGTCAGCTCCTGAGTCACGCCTCCTGGGTCAGCTCCAGTGTCTCGCCTCCTGGGTCAGCTCCAGTGTCTCGCCTCCTGGGTCAGCTCCAGTGTCTCGCCTCCTGGGTCAGCTCCAGAGTCACGCCTCCTGGGTCAGCTCCAGTGTCTCGCCTCCTGGGTCAGCTCCAGTGTCTCGCCTCCTGGGTCAGCTCCAGTGTCTCGCCTCCTGGGTCAGCTCCAGTGTCTCGCCTCCTGGGTCAGCTCCAGTGTCTCGCCTCCTGGGTCAGCTCCTGAGTCACGCCTCCTGGGTCAGCTCCAGTGTCTCGCCTCCTGGGTCAGCTCCAGTGTCTCGCCTCCTGGGTCAGCTCCAGTGTCTCGCCTCCTGGGTCAGCTCCTGAGTCACGCCTCCTGGGTCAGCTCCAGTGTCTCGCCTCCTGGGTCAGCTCCAGTGTCTCGCCTCCTGGGTCAGCTCCAGTGTCTCGCCTCCTGGGTCAGCTCCTGAGTCACGCCTCCTGGGTCAGCTCCAGTGTCTCGCCTCCTGGGTCAGCTCCAGTGTCTCGCCTCCTGGGTCAGCTCCAGTGTCTCGCCTCCTGGGTCAGCTCCTGAGTCACGCCTCCTGGGTCAGCTCCAGTGTCTCGCCTCCTGGGTCAGCTCCAGTGTCTCGCCTCCTGGGTCAGCTCCAGTGTCTCGCCTCCTGGGTCAGCTCCAGAGTCACGCCTCCTGGGTCAGCTCCAGTGTCTCGCCTCCTGGGTCAGCTCCAGTGTCTCGCCTCCTGGGTCAGCTCCAGTGTCTCGCCTCCTGGGTCAGCTCCTGAGTCACGCCTCCTGGGTCAGCTCCAGTGTCTCGCCTCCTGGGTCAGCTCCAGTGTCTCGCCTCCTGGGTCAGCTCCAGTGTCTCGCCTCCTGGGTCAGCTCCTGAGTCACGCCTCCTGGGTCAGCTCCAGTGTCTCGCCTCCTGGGTCAGCTCCAGTGTCTCGCCTCCTGGGTCAGTTCCAGTGTCTCGCCTCCTGGGTCAGCTCCTGAGTCACGCCTCCTGGGTCAGCTCCAGTGTCTCGCCTCCTGGGTCAGCTCCAGTGTCTCGCCTCCTGGGTCAGCTCCAGTGTCTCGCCTCCTGGGTCAGCTCCAGTGTCTCGCCTCCTGGGTCAGCTCCAGTGTCTCGCCTCCTGGGTCAGCTCCTGAGTCACGCCTCCTGGGTCAGCTCCAGTGTCTCGCCTCCTGGGTCAGCTCCAGTGTCTCGCCTCCTGGGTCAGTTCCAGTGTCTCGCCTCCTGGGTCAGCTCCTGAGTCACGCCTCCTGGGTCAGCTCCAGTGTCTCGCCTCCTGGGTCAGCTCCAGTGTCTCGCCTCCTGGGTCAGCTCCAGTGTCTCGCCTCCTGGGTCAGCTCCTGAGTCACGCCTCCTGGGTCAGCTCCAGTGTCTCGCCTCCTGGGTCAGCTCCAGTGTCTCGCCTCCTGGGTCAGCTCCAGTGTCTCGCCTCCTGGGTCAGCTCCTGAGTCACGCCTCCTGGGTCAGCTCCAGTGTCTCGCCTCCTGGGTCAGCTCCAGTGTCTCGCCTCCTGGGTCAGCTCCAGTGTCTCGCCTCCTGGGTCAGCTCCTGAGTCACGCCTCCTGGGTCAGCTCCAGTGTCTCGCCTCCTGGGTCAGCTCCAGTGTCTCGCCTCCTGGGTCAGCTCCAGTGTCTCGCCTCCTGGGTCAGCTCCTGAGTCACGCCTCCTGGGTCAGCTCCAGTGTCTCGCCTCCTGGGTCAGCTCCAGTGTCTCGCCTCCTGGGTCAGCTCCAGTGTCTCGCCTCCTGGGTCAGCTCCTGAGTCACGCCTCCTGGGTCAGCTCCAGTGTCTCGCCTCCTGGGTCAGCTCCAGTGTCTCGCCTCCTGGGTCAGCTCCAGTGTCTCGCCTCCTGGGTCAGCTCCAGTGTCACGCCTCCTGGGTCAGCTCCAGTGTCTCGCCTCCTGGGTCAGCTCCAGTGTCTCGCCTCCTGGGTCAGCTCCAGTGTCTCGCCTCCTGGGTCAGCTCCTGAGTCACGCCTCCTGGGTCAGCTCCAGTGTCTCGCCTCCTGGGTCAGCTCCAGTGTCTCGCCTCCTGGGTCAGCTCCAGTGTCTCGCCTCCTGGGTCAGCTCCTGAGTCACGCCTCCTGGGTCAGCTCCAGTGTCTCGCCTCCTGGGTCAGCTCCAGTGTCTCGCCTCCTGGGTCAGCTCCAGTGTCTCGCCTCCTGGGTCAGCTCCTGAGTCACGCCTCCTGGGTCAGCTCCAGTGTCTCGCCTCCTGGGTCAGCTCCAGTGTCTCGCCTCCTGGGTCAGCTCCAGTGTCTCGCCTCCTGGGTCAGCTCCTGAGTCACGCCTCCTGGGTCAGCTCCAGTGTCTCGCCTCCTGGGTCAGCTCCAGTGTCTCGCCTCCTGGGTCAGCTCCAGTGTCTCGCCTCCTGGGTCAGCTCCTGAGTCACGCCTCCTGGGTCAGCTCCAGTGTCTCGCCTCCTGGGTCAGCTCCAGTGTCTCGCCTCCTGGGTCAGCTCCAGTGTCTCGCCTCCTGGGTCAGCTCCTGAGTCACGCCTCCTGGGTCAGCTCCAGTGTCTCGCCTCCTGGGTCAGCTCCAGTGTCTCGCCTCCTGGGTCAGCTCCAGTGTCTCGCCTCCTGGGTCAGCTCCTGAGTCACGCCTCCTGGGTCAGCTCCAGTGTCTCGCCTCCTGGGTCAGCTCCAGTGTCTCGCCTCCTGGGTCAGCTCCAGTGTCTCGCCTCCTGGGTCAGCTCCTGAGTCACGCCTCCTGGGTCAGCTCCAGTGTCTCGCCTCCTGGGTCAGCTCCAGTGTCTCGCCTCCTGGGTCAGCTCCAGTGTCTCGCCTCCTGGGTCAGCTCCTGAGTCACGCCTCCTGGGTCAGCTCCAGTGTCTCGCCTCCTGGGTCAGCTCCAGTGTCTCGCCTCCTGGGTCAGCTCCAGTGTCTCGCCTCCTGGGTCAGCTCCTGAGTCACGCCTCCTGGGTCAGCTCCAGTGTCTCGCCTCCTGGGTCAGCTCCAGTGTCTCGCCTCCTGGGTCAGCTCCAGTGTCTCGCCTCCTGGGTCAGCTCCTGAGTCACGCCTCCTGGGTCAGCTCCAGTGTCTCGCCTCCTGGGTCAGCTCCAGTGTCTCGCCTCCTGGGTCAGCTCCAGTGTCTCGCCTCCTGGGTCAGCTCCTGAGTCACGCCTCCTGGGTCAGCTCCAGTGTCTCGCCTCCTGGGTCAGCTCCAGTGTCTCGCCTCCTGGGTCAGCTCCAGTGTCTCGCCTCCTGGGTCAGCTCCTGAGTCACGCCTCCTGGGTCAGCTCCAGTGTCTCGCCTCCTGGGTCAGCTCCAGTGTCTCGCCTCCTGGGTCAGCTCCAGTGTCTCGCCTCCTGGGTCAGCTCCTGAGTCACGCCTCCTGGGTCAGCTCCAGTGTCTCGCCTCCTGGGTCAGCTCCAGTGTCTCGCCTCCTGGTCAGCTCCAGTGTCTCGCCTCCTGGGTCAGCTCCTGAGTCACGCCTCCTGGGTCAGCTCCAGTGTCTCGCCTCCTGGGTCAGCTCCAGTGTCTCGCCTCCTGGGTCAGCTCCAGTGTCTCGCCTCCTGGGTCAGCTCCTGAGTCACGCCTCCTGGGTCAGCTCCAGTGTCTCGCCTCCTGGGTCAGCTCCAGTGTCTCGCCTCCTGGGTCAGCTCCAGTGTCTCGCCTCCTGGGTCAGCTCCTGAGTCACGCCTCCTGGGTCAGCTCCAGTGTCTCGCCTCCTGGGTCAGCTCCAGTGTCTCGCCTCCTGGGTCAGCTCCAGTGTCTCGCCTCCTGGGTCAGCTCCTGAGTCACGCCTCCTGGGTCAGCTCCAGTGTCTCGCCTCCTGGGTCAGCTCCAGTGTCTCGCCTCCTGGGTCAGCTCCAGTGTCTCGCCTCCTGGGTCAGCTCCAGTGTCTCGCCTCCTGGGTCAGCTCCAGTGTCTCGCCTCCTGGGTCAGCTCCTGAGTCACGCCTCCTGGGTCAGCTCCAGTGTCTCGCCTCCTGGGTCAGCTCCAGTGTCTCGCCTCCTGGGTCAGCTCCAGTGTCTCGCCTCCTGGGTCAGCTCCTGAGTCACGCCTCCTGGGTCAGCTCCAGTGTCTCGCCTCCTGGGTCAGCTCCAGTGTCTCGCCTCCTGGGTCAGCTCCAGTGTCTCGCCTCCTGGGTCAGCTCCTGAGTCACGCCTCCTGGGTCAGCTCCAGTGTCTCGCCTCCTGGGTCAGCTCCAGTGTCTCGCCTCCTGGGTCAGCTCCAGTGTCTCGCCTCCTGGGTCAGCTCCTGAGTCACGCCTCCTGGGTCAGCTCCAGTGTCTCGCCTCCTGGGTCAGCTCCAGTGTCTCGCCTCCTGGGTCAGCTCCAGTGTCTCGCCTCCTGGGTCAGCTCCTGAGTCACGCCTCCTGGGTCAGCTCCAGTGTCTCGCCTCCTGGGTCAGCTCCAGTGTCTCGCCTCCTGGGTCAGCTCCAGTGTCTCGCCTCCTGGGTCAGCTCCTGAGTCACGCCTCCTGGGTCAGCTCCAGTGTCTCGCCTCCTGGGTCAGCTCCAGTGTCTCGCCTCCTGGGTCAGCTCCAGTGTCTCGCCTCCTGGGTCAGCTCCTGAGTCACGCCTCCTGGGTCAGCTCCAGTGTCTCGCCTCCTGGGTCAGCTCCAGTGTCTCGCCTCCTGGGTCAGCTCCAGTGTCTCGCCTCCTGGGTCAGCTCCTGAGTCACGCCTCCTGGGTCAGCTCCAGTGTCTCGCCTCCTGGGTCAGCTCCAGTGTCTCGCCTCCTGGGTCAGCTCCAGTGTCTCGCCTCCTGGGTCAGCTCCTGTCACGCCTCCTGGGTCAGCTCCAGTGTCTCGCCTCCTGGGTCAGCTCCAGTGTCTCGCCTCCTGGGTCAGCTCCAGTGTCTCGCCTCCTGGGTCAGCTCCTCCTGAGTCACGCCTCCTGGGTCAGCTCCAGTGTCTCGCCTCCTGGGTCAGCTCCAGTGTCTCGCCTCCTGGGTCAGCTCCAGTGTCTCGCCTCCTGGGTCAGCTCCTGAGTCACGCCTCCTGGGTCAGCTCCAGTGTCTCGCCTCCTGGGTCAGCTCCAGTGTCTCGCCTCCTGGGTCAGCTCCAGTGTCTCGCCTCCTGGGTCAGCTCCTGAGTCACGCCTCCTGGGTCAGCTCCAGTGTCTCGCCTCCTGGGTCAGCTCCAGTGTCTCGCCTCCTGGGTCAGCTCCTGAGTCACGCCTCCTGGGTCAGCTCCAGTGTCTCGCCTCCTGGGTCAGCTCCAGTGTCTCGCCTCCTGGGTCAGCTCCAGTGTCTCGCCTCCTGGGTCAGCTCCTGAGTCTCGCCTCCTGGGTCAGCTCCAGTGTCTCGCCTCCTGGGTCAGCTCCAGTGTCTCGCCTCCTGGGTCAGCTCCAGTGTCTCGCCTCCTGGGTCAGCTCCTGAGTCACGCCTCCTGGGTCAGCTCCAGTGTCTCGCCTCCTGGTCAGCTCCAGTGTCTCGCCTCCTGGGTCAGCTCCAGTGTCTCGCCTCCTGGGTCAGCTCCAGTGTCTCGCCTCCTGGGTCAGCTCCTGAGTCACGCCTCCTGGGTCAGCTCCAGTGTCTCGCCTCCTGGGTCAGCTCCAGTGTCTCGCCTCCTGGGTCAGCTCCAGTGTCTCGCCTCCTGGGTCAGCTCCTGTGTCACGCCTCCTGGGTCAGCTCCAGTGTCTCGCCTCCTGGGTCAGCTCCAGTGTCTCGCCTCCTGGGTCAGCTCCAGTGTCTCGCCTCCTGGGTCAGCTCCTGAGTCACGCCTCCTGGTCAGCTCCAGTGTATCGCCTCCTGTGTCAGCTCCAGTGTCTCGCCTCCTGGGTCAGCCCAGTGTCTCGCCTCCTGGGTCAGCTCCAGTGTCTCGCCTCCTGGGTCAGCTCCAGTGTCTCGCCTCCTGGGTCAGCTCCTGAGTCACGCCTCCTGGGTCAGCTCCAGTGTCTCGCCTCCTGGGTCAGCTCCAGTGTCTCGCCTCCTGGGTCAGCTCCAGTGTCTCGCCTCCTGGGTCAGCTCCTGAGTCACGCCTCCTGGGTCAGCTCCAGTGTCTCGCCTCCTGGGTCAGCTCCAGTGTCTCGCCTCCTGGGTCAGCTCCAGTGTCTCGCCTCCTGGGTCAGCTCCTGAGTCACGCCTCCTGGGTCAGCTCCAGTGTCTCGCCTCCTGGGTCAGCTCCAGTGTCTCGCCTCCTGGGTCAGCTCCAGTGTCTCGCCTCCTGGGTCAGCTCCTGAGTCACGCCTCCTGGGTCAGCTCCAGTGTCTCGCCTCCTGGGTCAGCTCCAGTGTCTCGCCTCCTGGGTCAGCTCCAGTGTATCGCCTCCTGTGTCAGCTCCAGTGTCTCGCCTCCTGGGTCAGCCCAGTGTCTCGCCTCCTGGGTCAGCTCCAGTGTCTCGCCTCCTGGGTCAGCTCCAGTGTCTCGCCTCCTGGGTCAGCTCCTGAGTCACGCCTCCTGGGTCAGCTCCAGTGTCTCGCCTCCTGGTCAGCTCCAGTGTCTCGCCTCCTGGGTCAGCTCCAGTGTCTCGCCTCCTGGGTCAGCTCCTGAGTCACGCCTCCTGGGTCAGCTCCAGTGTCTCGCCTCCTGGGTCAGCTCCAGTGTCTCGCCTCCTGGGTCAGCTCCAGTGTCTCGCCTCCCTGGGTCAGCTCCTGAGTCACGCCTCCTGGGTCAGCTCCAGTGTCTCGCCTCCTGGGTCAGCTCCAGTGTCTCGCCTCCTGGGTCAGCTCCAGTGTCTCGCCTCCTGGGTCAGCTCCAGTGTCTCGCCTCCTGGGTCAGCTCCAGTGTCTCGCCTCCTGGGTCAGCTCCTGAGTCACGCCTCCTGGGTCAGCTCCAGTGTCTCGCCTCCGGGTCAGCTCCAGTGTCTCGCCTCCTGGGTCAGCTCCAGTGTCTCGCCTCCTGGGTCAGCTCCTGAGTCACGCCTCCTGGGTCAGCTCCAGTGTCTCGCCTCCTGGGTCAGCTCCAGTGTCTCGCCCTCCTGGGTCAGCTCCAGTGTCTCGCCTCCTGGTCAGCTCCTGAGTCACGCCTCCTGGTCAGCTCCAGTGTCTCGCCTCCTGGGTCAGCTCCAGTGTCTCGCCTCCTGGGTCAGCTCCAGTGTCTCGCCTCCTGGGTCAGCTCCTGAGTCACGCCTCCTGGGTCAGCTCCAGTGTCTCGCCTCCTGGGTCAGCTCCAGTGTCTCGCCTCCTGGGTCAGCTCCAGTGTCTCGCCTCCTGGGTCAGCTCCTGAGTCACGCCTCCTGGGTCAGCTCCAGTGTCTCGCCTCCTGGGTCAGCTCCAGTGTCTCGCCTCCTGGGTCAGCTCCAGTGTCTCGCCTCCTGGGTCAGCTCCTGAGTCACGCCTCCTGGGTCAGCTCCAGTGTCTCGCCTCCTGGGTCAGCTCCAGTGTCTCGCCTCCTGGGTCAGCTCCAGTGTCTCGCCTCCTGGGTCCGCTCCAGTCGCCTGTGTCCTGTCCAGTGTCTCGCCTCCTGGGTCAGCTCCTGAGTCACGCCTCCTGGGTCAGCTCCAGTGTCTCGCCTCCTGGGTCAGCTCCAGTGTCTCGCCTCCTGGGTCAGCTCCAGTGTCTCGCCTCCTGGGTCAGCTCCTGAGTCACGCCTCCTGGGTCAGCTCCAGTGTCTCGCCTCCTGGGTCAGCTCCAGTGTCTCGCCTCCTGGGTCAGCTCCAGTGTCTCGCCTCCTGGGTCAGCTCCAGTGTCTCGCCTCCTGGGTCAGCTCCAGTGTCTCGCCTCCTGGGTCAGCTCCAGTGTCTCGCCTCCTGGGTCAGCTCCAGTGTCTCGCCTCCTGGTCAGCTCCTGAGTCACGCCTCCTGGGTCAGCTCCAGTGTCTCGCCTCCTGGTCAGCTCCAGTGTCTCGCCTCCTGGGTCAGCTCCAGTGTCTCGCCTCCTGGGTCAGCTCCTGAGTCACGCCTCCTGGGTCAGCTCCAGTGTCTCGCCTCCTGGGTCAGCTCCAGTGTCTCGCCTCCTGGGTCAGCTCCAGTGTCTCGCCTCCTGGGTCAGCTCCTGAGTCACGCCTCCTGGGTCAGCTCCAGTGTCTCTCGCCTCCTGGGTCAGCTCCAGTGTCTCGCCTCCTGGGTCAGCTCCAGAGTCTCGCCTCCTGGGTCAGCTCCAGTGTCTCGCCTCCTGGGTCAGCTCCAGTGTCCTCGCTCCCGCCTCCTGGGTCAGCTCCAGTGTCTCGCCTCCTGGGTCAGCTCCTGAGTCACGCCTCCTGGGTCAGCTCCAGTGTCTCGCCTCCTGGGTCAGCTCCAGTGTCTCGCCTCCTGGGTCAGCTCCAGTGTCTCGCCTCCTGGGTCAGCTCCTGAGTCACGCCTCCTGGGTCAGCTCCAGTCTCGCCTCCTGGGTCAGCTCCAGTGTCTCGCCTCCTGGGTCAGCTCCAGTGTCTCGCCTCCTGGGTCAGCTCCAGTGTCTCGCCTCCTGGGTCAGCTCCAGTGTCTCGCCTCCTGGGTCAGCTCCAGTGTCTCTCCTCGGGTCAGCTCCAGTGTCTCGCCTCCTGGGTCAGCTCCAGTGTCTCGCCTCCTGGGTCAGCTCCTGAGTCACGCCTCCTGGTCAGCTCCAGTGTCTCGCCTCCTGGGTCAGCTCCAGTGTCTCGCCTCCTGGGTCAGCTCCTGAGTCACGCCTCCTGGGTCAGCTCCAGTGTCTCGCCTCCTGGGTCAGCTCCAGTGTCTCGCCTCCTGGGTCAGCTCCAGTGTCTCGCCTCCTGGGTCAGCTCCTGAGTCACGCCTCCTGGGTCAGCTCCAGTGTCTCGCCTCCTGGGTCAGCTCCAGTGTCTCGCCTCCTGGGTCAGCTCCAGTGTCTCGCCTCCTGGGTCAGCTCCAGTGTCTCGCCTCCTGGGTCAGCTCCAGTGTCTCGCCTCCTGGGTCAGCTCCAGTGTCTCGCCTCCTGGGTCAGCTCCTGAGTCACGCCTCCTGGGTCAGCTCCAGTGTCTCGCCTCCTGGGTCAGCTCCAGTGTCTCGCCTCCTGGGTCAGCTCCAGTGTCTCGCCTCCTGGGTCAGCTCCTGAGTCACGCCTCCTGGGTCAGCTCCAGTGTCTCGCCTCCTGGGTCAGCTCCAGTGTCTCGCCTCCTGGGTCAGCTCCAGTGTCTCGCCTCCTGGGTCAGCTCCTGAGTCACGCCTCCTGGGTCAGCTCCAGTGTCTCGCCTCCTGGGTCAGCTCCAGTGTCTCGCCTCCTGGGTCAGCTCCAGTGTCTCGCCTCCTGGGTCAGCTCCTTGTCACGCCTCCTGGTCAGCTCCAGTGTCTCGCCTCCTGGGTCAGCTCCAGTGTCTCGCCTCCTGGGTCAGCTCCAGTGTCTCGCCTCCTGGGTCAGCTCCTGAGTCACGCCTCCTGGGTCAGCTCCAGTGTCTCGCCTCCTGGGTCAGCTCCAGTGTCTCGCCTCCTGGGTCAGCTCCAGTGTCTCGCCTCCTGGGTCAGCTCCTGAGTCACGCCTCCTGGGTCAGCTCCAGTGTCTCGCCTCCTGGGTCAGCACCAGTGTCTCGCCTCCTGGGTCAGCTCCAGTGTCTCGCCTCCTGGGTCAGCTCCTGAGTCACGCCTCCTGGGTCAGCTCCAGTGTCTCGCCTCCTGGGTCAGCTCCAGTGTCTCGCCTCCTGGGTCAGCTCCAGTGTCTCGCCTCCTGGGTCAGCTCCTGAGTCACGCCTCCTGGGTCAGCTCCAGTGTCTCGCCTCCTGGGTCAGCTCCAGTGTCTCGCCTCCTGGGTCAGCTCCAGTGTCTCGCCTCCTGGGTCAGCTCCTGAGTCACGCCTCCTGGGTCAGCTCCAGTGTCTCGCCTCCTGGGTCAGCACCAGTGTCTCGCCTCCTGGGTCAGCTCCAGTGTCTCGCCTCCTGGGTCAGCTCCTGAGTCACGCCTCCTGGGTCAGCTCCAGTGTCTCGCCTCTCTGGGTCAGCTCCAGTGTCTCGCCTCCTGGTCAGCTCCAGTGTCTCGCCTCCTGGGTCAGCTCCTGAGTCACGCCTCCTGGGTCAGCTCCAGTGTCTCGCCTCCTGGGTCAGCTCCAGTGTCTCGCCTCCTGGGTCAGCTCCAGTGTCTCGCCTCCTGGGTCAGCTCCTGAGTCACGCCTCCTGGGTCAGCTCCAGTGTCTCGCCTCCTGGGTCAGCTCCAGTGTCTCGCCTTCTGGGTCAGCTCCAGTGTCTCGCCTCCTGGGTCAGCTCCTGAGTCACGCCTCCTGGGTCAGCTCCAGTGTCTCGCCTCCTGGGTCAGCTCCAGTGTCTCGCCTCCTGGGTCAGCTCCAGTGTCACGCCTCCTGGGTCAGCTCCAGTGTCTCGCCTCCTGGGTCAGCTCCAGTGTCTCGCCTCCTGGGTCAGCTCCAGTGTCTCGCCTCCTGGGTCAGCTCCTGAGTCACGCCTCCTGGGTCAGCTCCAGTGTCTCGCCTCCTGGGTCAGCTCCAGTGTCTCGCCTCCTGGGTCAGCTCCAGTGTCTCGCCTCCTGGGTCAGCTCCTGTGTCACGCCTCCTGGGTCAGCTCCAGTGTCTCGCCTCCTGGGTCAGCTCCAGTGTCTCGCCTCCTGGGTCAGCTCCAGTGTCTCGCCTCCTGGGTCAGCTCCCCGAGTCACGCCCCTCCCCGCCCGGTCAGCTCCCCTGAGTGTCGCCTCCTGGGTCAGCTCAGCTCCAGTGTCTCGCCTCCTGGGTCAGCTCCAGTGTCTCGCCTCCTGGGTCAGCTCCAGTGTCTCGCCTCCTGGGTCAGCTCCTGAGTCACGCCTCCTGGGTCAGCTCCAGTGTCTCGCCTCCTGGGTCAGCTCCAGTGTCTCGCCTCCTGGGTCAGCTCCAGTGTCTCGCCTCCTGGGTCAGCTCCTGAGTCACGCCTCCTGGGTCAGCTCCAGTGTCTCGCCTCCTGGGTCAGCTCCAGTGTCTCGCCTCCTGGGTCAGCTCCAGTGTCTCGCCTCCTGGGTCAGCTCCAGTGTCACGCCTCCTGGGTCAGCTCCAGTGTCTCGCCTCCTGGTCAGCTCCAGTGTCTCGCCTCCTGGGTCAGCTCCAGTGTCTCGCCTCCTGGGTCAGCTCCTGAGTCACGCCTCCTGGGTCAGCTCCAGTGTCTCGCCTCCTGGGTCAGCTCCAGTGTCTCGCCTCCTGGGTCAGCTCCAGTGTCTCGCCTCCTGGGTCAGCTCCTGAGTCACGCCTCCTGGGTCAGCTCCAGTGTCTCGCCTCCTGGGTCAGCTCCAGTGTCTCGCCTCCTGGGTCAGCTCCAGTGTCTCGCCTCCTGGGTCAGCTCCTGAGTCACGCCTCCTGGGTCAGCTCCAGTGTCTCGCCTCCTGGGTCAGCTCCAGTGTCTCGCCTCCTGGGTCAGCTCCAGTGTCTCGCCTCCTGGGTCAGCTCCTGAGTCACGCCTCCTGGGTCAGCTCCAGTGTCTCGCCTCCTGGGTCAGCTCCAGTGTCTCGCCTCCTGGGTCAGCTCCAGTGTCTCGCCTCCTGGGTCAGCTCCTGAGTCACGCCTCCTGGGTCAGCTCCAGTGTCTCGCCTCCTGGGTCAGCTCCAGTGTCTCGCCTCCTGGGTCAGCTCCAGTGTCTCGCCTCCTGGGTCAGCTCCTGAGTCACGCCTCCTGGGTCAGCTCCAGTGTCTCGCCTCCTGGGTCAGCTCCAGTGTCTCGCCTCCTGGGTCAGCTCCAGTGTCTCGCCTCCTGGGTCAGCTCCTGAGTCACGCCTCCTGGGTCAGCTCCAGTGTCTCGCCTCCTGGGTCAGCTCCAGTGTCTCGCCTCCTGGGTCAGCTCCAGTGTCTCGCCTCCTGGGTCAGCTCCTGAGTCACGCCTCCTGGGTCAGCTCCAGTGTCTCGCCTCCTGGGTCAGCTCCAGTGTCTCGCCTCCTGGGTCAGCTCCAGTGTCCTCGCCTCCTGGGTCAGCTCCTGAGTCACGCCTCCTGGGTCAGCTCCAGTGTCTCGTCGCTCGCCTCCTGGGTCAGCTCCAGTGTCTCGCCTCCTGGGTCAGCTCCAGTGTCTCGCCTCCTGGGTCAGCTCCAGTGTCTCGCCTCCTGGGTCAGCTCCAGTGTCTCGCCTCCTGGGTCAGCTCCAGTGTCTCGCCTCCTGGGTCAGCTCCAGTGTCACGCCTCCTGGGTCAGCTCCAGGTCTCGCCTCCTGGGTCAGCTCCAGTGTCTCGCCTCCTGGGTCAGCTCCAGTGTCTCGCCTCCGGGTCAGCTCCTGAGTCACGCCTCCTGGGTCAGCTCCAGTGTCTCGCCTCCTGGGTCAGCTCCAGTGTCTCGCCTCCTGGGTCAGCTCCAGTGTCTCGCCTCCTGGGTCAGCTCCTGAGTCACGCCTCCTGGGTCAGCTCCAGTGTCTCGCCTCCTGGGTCAGCTCCAGTGTCTCGCCTCCTGGGTCAGCTCCAGTGTCTCGCCTCCTGGGTCAGCTCCTGAGTCACGCCTCCTGGGTCAGCTCCAGTGTCTCGCCTCCTGGGTCAGCTCCAGTGTCTCGCCTCCTGGGTCAGCTCCAGTGTCTCGCCTCCTGGGTCAGCTCCAGTGTCTCGCCTCCTGGGTCAGCTCCAGTGTCTCGCCTCCTGGGTCAGCTCCTGAGTCACGCCTCCTGGTCAGCTCCAGTGTCTCGCCTCCTGGGTCAGCTCCAGTGTCTCGCCTCCTGGGTCAGCTCCAGTGTCTCGCCTCCTGGGTCAGCTCCAGTGTCTCGCCTCCTGGGTCAGCTCCAGTGTCTCGCCTCCTGGGTCAGCTCCAGTGTCACGCCTCCTGGGAGCTCCAGTGTCTCGCCTCCTGGGTCAGCTCCAGTGTCTCGCCTCCTGGGTCAGCTCCAGTGTCTCGCCTCCTGGGTCAGCTCCAGTGTTTCCTGCCTCCTGGTCCTCCAGTGTCTCTCCCCCCTGGCTCCGCTCCCCCTCTCCTGGGTCAGCTCCAGTGTCTCGCCTCCTGGGTCAGCTCCAGTGTCTCGCCTCCTGGGTCAGCTCCAGTTCTCGCCTCCTGGGTCAGCTCCTGAGTCACGCCTCCTGGGTCAGCTCCAGTGTCTCGCCTCCTGGGTCAGCTCCAGTGTCTCGCCTCCTGGGTCAGCTCCCTGAGTCACGCCTCCTGGGTCAGCTCCAGTGTCTCGCCTCCTGGGTCAGCTCCAGTGTCTCGCCTCCTGGGTCAGCTCCAGTGTCTCGCCTCCTGGTCAGCTCCTGAGTCCGCCTCCTGGTCAGCTCCAGTGTCTCGCCTCCTGGGTCAGCTCCAGTGTCTCGCCTCCTGGGTCAGCTCCAGTGTCTCGCCTCCTGGGTCAGCTCCTGAGTCACGCCTCCTGGGTCAGCTCCAGTGTCTCGCCTCCTGGGTCAGCTCCAGTGTCTCGCCTCCTGGGTCAGCTCCAGTGTCTCGCCTCCTGGGTCAGCTCCAGTGTCTCGCCTCCTGGGTCAGCTCCTGAGTCCCTCCTGGGTCAGCTCCAGTGTCTCGCCTCCTGGGTCAGCTCCAGTGTCTCGCCTCCTGGGTCAGCTCCAGTGTCTCGCCTCCTGGGTCAGCTCCAGAGTCACGCCTCCTGGGTCAGCTCCAGTGTCTCCCTCCTGGGTCAGCTCCAGTGTCTCGCCTCCTGGGTCAGCTCCTGAGTCACGCCTCCTGGGTCAGCTCCAGTGTCTCCTCTCCTCCGGTCAGCTCCAGTGTCTCGCCTCCTGGGTCAGCTCCAGTGTCTCGCCTCCTGGGTCAGCTCCTGAGTCACGCCTCCTGGGTCAGCTCCAGTGTCTCGCCTCCTGGGTCAGCTCCAGTGTCTCGCCTCCTGGGTCAGCTCCAGTGTCTCGCCTCCTGGGTCAGCTCCAGTGTCTCGCCTCCTGGGTCAGCTCCTGAGTCACGCCTCCTGGGTCAGCTCCAGTGTCTCGCCTCCTGGGTCAGCTCCAGTGTCTCGCCTCCTGGGTCAGCTCCAGTGTCTCGCCTCCTGGGTCAGCTCCTGAGTCACGCCTCCTGGGTCAGCTCCAGTGTCTCGCCTCCTGGGTCAGCTCCAGTGTCTCGCCTCCTGGGTCAGCTCCAGTGTCTCGCCTCCTGGGTCAGCTCCTGAGTCACGCCTGCTGGGTCAGCTCCAGTGTCTCGCCTCCTGGGTCAGCTCCAGTGTCTCGCCTCCTGGGTCAGCTCCTGAGTCACGCCTCCTGGGTCAGCTCCAGTGTCTCGCCTCCTGGGTCAGCTCCAGTGTCTCGCCTCCTGGGTCAGCTCCAGTGTCTCGCCTCCTGGGTCAGCTCCTGAGTCACGCCTCCTGGGTCAGCTCCAGTGTCTCGCCTCCTGGTCAGCTCCAGTGTCTCGCCTCCTGGGTCAGCTCCAGTGTCTCGCCTCCTGGGTCAGCTCCAGTGTCACGCCTCCTGGGTCAGCTCCAGTGTCTCGCCTCCTGGGTCAGCTCCAGTGTCTCGCCTCCTGGGTCAGCTCCAGTGTCTCGCCTCCTGGGTCAGCTCCTGAGTCACGCCTCCTGGGTCAGCTCCAGTGTCTCGCCTCCTGGGTCAGCTCCAGTGTCTCGCCTCCTGGGTCAGCTCCAGTGTCTCGCCTCCTGGGTCAGCTCCTGAGTCACGCCTCCTGGGTCAGCTCCAGTGTCTCGCCTCCTGGGTCAGCTCCAGTGTCTCGCCTCCTGGGTCAGCTCCAGTGTCTCGCCTCCTGGGTCAGCTCCTGAGTCACGCCTCCTGGGTCAGCTCCAGTGTCTCGCCTCCTGGGTCAGCTCCAGTGTCTCGCCTCCTGGGTCAGCTCCAGTGTCTCGCCTCCTGGGTCAGCTCCTGAGTCACGCCTCCTGGGTCAGCTCCAGTGTCTCGCCTCCTGGGTCAGCTCCAGTGTCTCGCCTCCTGGGTCAGCTCCAGTGTCTCGCCTCCTGGGTCAGCTCCTGAGTCACGCCTCCTGGGTCAGCTCCAGTGTCTCGCCTCCTGGGTCAGCTCCAGTGTCTCGCCTCCTGGGTCAGCTCCAGTGTCTCGCCTCCTGGGTCAGCTCTCGAGTCACGCCTCCTGGGTCAGCTCCAGTGTCTCGCCTCCTGGGTCAGCTCCAGTGTCTCGCCTCCTGGGTCAGCTCCAGTGTCTCGCCTCCTGGGTCAGCTCCTGAGTCACGCCTCCTGGGTCAGCTCCAGTGTCTCGCCTCCTGGGTCAGCTCCAGTGTCTCGCCTCCTGGGTCAGCTCAGTGTCTCGCCTCCTGGGCATCAGCTCCACAGGTGTAGCCTCCGGGTCAGCTCCGAGCAAACTCGCTCCTGGGTCAGCTCCTGAGGTCATGTCTGCTCAAGTGTGTCAGCTCTCATGTGTCAGCCTCTCTGTTGTCCTGCTCCTGTGTCTCGCCTCCTGGGTCAGCTCCTGTCTCAGCCTCCTGGGTCAGCTCCAGTGTCTCGCCTCCTGGGTCAGCTCCAGTGTCTCGCCTCCTGGGTCAGCTCCAGTCTCGCCTCCTGGGTCAGCTCCAGTGTCTCGCCTCCTGGGTCAGCTCCAGTGTCTCGCCTCCTGGGTCAGCTCCTGAGTCACGCCTCCTGGGTCAGCTCCAGTGTCTCGCCTCCTGGGTCAGCTCCAGTGTCTCGCCTCCTGGGTCAGCTCCAGTGTCTCGCCTCCTGGGTCAGCTCCAGTGTCTCGCCTCCTGGGTCAGCTCCAGTGTCTCGCCTCCTGGTCAGCTCCTGAGTCACGCCTCCTGGGTCAGCTCCAGTGTCTCGCCTCCTGGTCAGCTCCAGTGTCTCGCCTCCTGGGTCAGCTCCAGTGTCTCGCCTCCTGGGTCAGCTCCATGTCTCGCCTCCTGGGTCAGCTCCAGTGTCACGCCTCCTGGGTCAGCTCCAGTGTCTCGCCTCCTGGGTCAGCTCCAGTGTCTCGCCTCCTGGGTCAGCTCCAGTGTCTCGCCTCCTGGGTCAGCTCCAGTGTCTCGCCTCCTGGGTCAGCTCCAGTGTCTCGCCTCCTGGGTCAGCTCCTGAGTCACGCCTCCTGGGTCAGCTCCAGTGTCTCGCCTCCTGGTCAGCTCCAGTGTCTCGCCTCCTGGGTCAGCTCCAGTGTCTCGCCTCCTGGTCAGCTCCTGAGTCACGCCTCCTGGGTCAGCTCCAGTGTCTCGCCTCCTGGGTCAGCTCCAGTGTCTCGCCTCCTGGGTCAGCTCCAGTGTCTCGCCTCCTGGGTCAGCTCCTGAGTCACGCCTCCTGGGTCAGCTCCAGTGTCTCGCCTCCTGGTCAGCTCCAGTGTCTCGCCTCCTGGGTCAGCTCCAGTGTCTCGCCTCCTGGGTCAGCTCCTGAGTCACGCCTCCTGGGTCAGCTCCAGTGTCTCTCGCCTCCTGGGTCAGCTCCAGTGTCTCGCCTCCTGGGTCAGCTCCAGTGTCTCGCTCTCCTGGGTCAGCTCCTGAGTCACGCCTCCTGGGTCAGCTCCAGTGTCTCGCCTCCTGGGTCAGCTCCAGTGTCTCGCCTCCTGGGTCAGCTCCAGTGTCTCGCCTCCTGGGTCAGCTCCTGAGTCACGCCTCCTGGGTCAGCTCCAGTGTCTCGCCTCCTGGGTCAGCTCCAGTGTCTCGCCTCCTGGGTCAGCTCCAGTGTCTCGCCTCCTGGGTCAGCTCCTGAGTCACGCCTCCTGGGTCAGCTCCAGTGTCTCGCCTCCTGGGTCAGCTCCAGTGTCTCGCCTCCTGGGTCAGCTCCAGTGTCTCGCCTCCTGGGTCAGCTCCTGAGTCACGCCTCCTGGGTCAGCTCCAGTGTCTCGCCTCCTGGGTCAGCTCCAGTGTCTCGCCTCCTGGGTCAGCTCCAGTGTCTCGCCTCCTGGGTCAGCTCCTGAGTCTCGCCTCCTGGGTCAGCTCCAGTGTCTCGCCTCCTGGGTCAGCTCCAGTGTCTCGCCTCCTGGGTCAGCTCCAGTGTCTCGCCTCCTGGGTCAGCTCCTGAGTCACGCCTCCTGGTCAGCTCCAGTGTCTCGCCTCCTGGGTCAGCTCCAGTGTCTCGCCTCCTGGGTCAGCTCCAGTGTCTCGCCTCCTGGGTCAGCTCCTGAGTCACGCCTCCTGGGTCAGCTCCAGTGTCTCGCCTCCTGGGTCAGCTCCAGTGTCTCGCCTCCTGGGTCAGCTCCAGTGTCTCGCCTCCTGGGTCAGCTCCTGAGTCACGCCTCCTGGGTCAGCTCCAGTGTCTCGCCTCCTGGGTCAGCTCCAGTGTCTCGCCTCCTGGGTCAGCTCCAGTGTCTCGCCTCCTGGGTCAGCTCCTGAGTCACGCCTCCTGGGTCAGCTCCAGTGTCTCGCCTCCTGGGTCAGCTCCAGTGTCTCGCCTCCTGGGTCAGCTCCAGTGTCTCGCCTCCTGGGTCAGCTCCTGAGTC
>NW_027128325.1:0-2500 GCF_037325665.1 Littorina saxatilis
TGATTTTTTCGAATGCAGTGTATGTCAATGGGCATGGCATTCAGTACAGCTTTGTTGCGTCAGTGCAATCTACTCTATAATTCTTAACTCATGTCAAATGAACTTACATTTTTCATTTAATTTTAAGCAATGTATTGTATGTAAATTGATGATATGTTCTTACTTTCATTTTATCTTAATCATGTAGCAGTAGTTTTCTTTACTTGCTTATTCTTTAGCAATTTTAGACTAGTCCCTCTTAAGGGCGTGGGCCAGATGTAAAAAAGCAGATCATTGCTTACTCTATTACCCTCGTTAAATAAAGAATTGTTCTTGTTCTTGTTCTTGTTTGAGCGATCAGGTGCAGTCACGCCCACAGATCTCCGCTTCGGGCATAAAAGCGCCTTTCACATTAATTAAAGCATACCCCACAATTCAACAGCCTGGCCGCTTCCTGTGCAGAGCAGGAATCTTTTGTTGAATTAATTTTGTAAACGACACCTTCTCAATCTGCTAAATTAATAGACGAATTCCGGGCTTGTGTTCTTTGTAAACGAGTGAATATAATTATATGTCTGCTTCGATTGAGACAACCTTTCCACACGCGCTCCTTGTCCACGTGTTTCAGACACATCCATAGTATAGTTACTGGCCTATTTATTTTCTAAATAGAAGCAAGAGTATTCACTCTTTAACAACCCATACAATTCCGACAGAGATATTTCCGATCATCGTCCCCCCCCCCCCCCAAAAAAAAAAAAAAAAAACAAAAAACCCGACTCTGTTGATGTTGATGTTGATTTGGGGTATGTGTCCTAGGAAAAGGGTGCTCTTTACATATATTTGAAAGCCTGGACAAACTTGTGGCAGTAAATTATGATCGTGTAGGCGGAAAAGGTGGTACCTTTAACAATCTCACGAGAAACATTAATTTGGTCATTACATTTTGCAGATTCATTTTAAAAAGATGCACTGACAACGCCCACGATAGTCTACGGTTTCGTCTCTTCATCAAGGACACGCGCCTCTCCCTCCTTTCATAACTTTAGCCTAAAAATCGATGCAATTTCTGTACGGTAGTTTATCTGACATTATCCAAGTTTAAGTGTATTGTCGTGTGAAATCTGCCTGCAGCTCTACGCCAAGCATATCACTGCAGCATGCAGGGCATAGCTGTACCGTTATTGTCGGATTTACGACGTGTGATAAAATGGATTCATAGCTTGCAAACTGAAGTTAAGAGAGAATATTTTATTATGCACCGATTTCGTTCTGAATATGCTAAAGTGAGTTTTATTAACACAAATACTGTTTTGATTGGGGTCTATTGTCTTCTTCTTGTCGATCACTCAGATGGAAACGCCGGTTCTCCGCGCAAATGTTGCCGTGCGCTGTAGATCGTCCAGACTGCCATAGAGCTTCCCTTGCACCGTGGTCGCCTCCGCCCAGATCTGGCTCCTGAGGCACTGCCATAGAGCTTCCCTTGCACCGTGGTCGCCTCCGCCCAGATCTGGCTCCTGAGGCCATCGTGTAGTGGGCAAGTCTGCAGCAGGTGTTCCGTTGTCATGCTGCCTGTTTGACAAGGGCACTGGTCTGACTGGACAATACTGAGGCTTGGTGAAAAGGTGGTGGTTCATTCGGTTGTGGCCTGTCCGCAGCCTGAATATGAGGACCTGCTCAGACCTTGTGAGCAGGTGAAAGGCGTCGTTTTTGTTGTAGTGTGGGTGCTGCTGCAACCACTGTTTGTGTTGCTTGGCCTTGATGATGGTCTTGGCCTTTTTGAAGGTGGTTGATCTGTCATTCTGGTCCTTCGTAGTGCCCTCCTTTGTCAGAGTATCTGCGGCTTCGTTGCCTAGTATGTTGCAGTGAGAGGGGACCCATTGCAGCACGACTGTGTGGACTCTGCACAGGGAGGTCAAGGCGGATGACAGGTCATTCAGTTCTTTGTCTCTGGCAGTGTCTAAAGCCTGCAGGACTGACTTTGCGTCGCTGAAGAACACAACGTTGTTGGAGGAGAGTGGACTGTGCTCAATGTGGGCTGCACCTGTCTGGAGCGCTACTGCTTCAGCCTTGAAGTTGGTGGAGTAGAGGCCGGTAGCGAGGGAGATGTGTTCTTCTTCTCGACCTCCTGGGTACTTTATGTAGATTCCGGCACCACCACTTCTGACAACCTGGTCGGCAGATCCGTCAGTGTATACATGAGTCCATTGGCGTTGGGGGTAGGAGTTGTGGATGTGTTCAATGGTGAGCGACTTCAGTTCAGCACAGCTCTGGGAGTCTTTCTTGCCAACGCCAGGAATACTGCAGCGTATCTGGGGTCTTCCTTCATCACTCCAGCTTTGGTTTTTAAGGTATTGGGGGATATCTTTGGGTTGCTGGTCCAGGATATCTTGGTGTCTCCTTTCCAACACCCTCGTCTGGTGGATGAAGCTTCCTCTCTTCAGTATTCCTTTTGTTGGTTGGCACAGTCTGTCTTTCATGGGGTGAGTTGGCAGTCGTTTGAATTTAGCTGCCTGGGTGA
>NW_027128326.1:0-20000 GCF_037325665.1 Littorina saxatilis
ACACACACACACGCACACAGACACACACACACACACACACACACACACACACACACACACACATGCTTTTCTTTCCAATAAACTGGTGACTCACAGGTGCTTTCGACGTTTTTTGAATGAAGAATTATGTTTCAATATAGAAGGCTGGGTCAAATCAATGTATATAAACTTTACCGTTTAGGTTTTACTTTGTTTCTTGAAACTTAAAAAAACAAATCTTATCTCCCCCTTCATGTTCACATGATAGTGAACCAGAAGCGGTTCAATAAAGAAAGCATAGTCAAATCAATATTATTCAGTTTAACATTGAATTTTTTTCTCTTTAAAGCTTTTTCACGGGCATTCTGCTGTCACCTTGTAAACACGGCCACTGAGAAGAGCGTTTATAGTTGCAGACAGTCACAAATCAAGTGTTAACTAGGTGGGTTTTTGTTATCAACTTGTCACGTTCTTAAAAATGTGTCTGTCGTCGTTTTAAATTGTTTTGTTTTTTTAACCTTGACCGCTCTTGTTAAATCTTGCTGGAAAAACAATTTTCGAGAAATGAGCCACGAAAATAGAGGTGAAGCACCTCCGGGGTATACGGTCTATGTCTGTAGTTCGCACTGCGCCAATTCATTTGACAACCCCATTCGAAAATGCTGACGGCTAGCTCTGTATCTAAAAACAGACAAATAAAGCCTGTTTTCAAGCATGTTATTTCAAGTGTTATTATCTTTTTGATTGTCTCGCTTGTGCCTTCCGAACGAATTTCTTGGCAAATTGTCAGATAAGTTTATTTTCTCTTTTATTAAAGGCACAGTAAGCCTCCCGTAAACCATCACAGATACGGTCAGGCTTTTACACACAGTACAAACACCCTTTCATTTAAACACTCACCGATTGAGAACATCCTAGGTGCCCTCCGTAAAGAGCGAACAATTTTCAAAGAATTTATTTTTGTGTGGTTTATGTTACCCCTGAGCCATCGTGAACCCGTGTGATCCAGTTTCCCTTTTTCACAATGTAGTCGTCAGTTAGTCATTTGAATGCGACTCGATGTGAGTTTATTTACAATAGCACGTTTTTATGCACGAAACAAACGGCTGTGGTTCACAAGAACTCTAGCGATGGTTTTTGACTGTTGAGAGGAACGGCGATATGCATAAACCGTCGTCTGCTACGACCCTTGCGTGACCCTGCTTCCGGGCTTTTCTTTTTTCAAACTTTCACAACTTCGAATTGTACTGATCTTGTCTTGATGAAAAAAGAATTCTTTTATGATTAAAGAATGTTTGTGTAACAAGCTGTCAATTTATTATTTAGATTTTAAAAGTTAGGTCTAGCGCAAAAACGCACCACGGTCCAAAAACATTTTGATAATCATCGATTCACGGCTATCGCCAGTTTACATCGATAGAATGAGACCCGAAGGGAAGTAACTCACTTTTGACCTGAGTTCAGGATGGGTCCAAAAAGTGTTCGAGACAATCTGCAAAATTAATTCTTCAAAAATTGCTCGCTCTTTACGTAGGGCACCTAGGATGTTCCCGTTTGGTGAGCGTTCAAATGGAAGGGTGTTTGTACTGTGCGTAAAAGCCTGACAGTATCTGTGATGGTTTACGGGAGGCTTACTGTCCGGGCGTGATTTCCGGTATCATAACAGCCTTCCAGCACCAAAACGAGGCCCCATTGTTGTAGAGGAGCAAGTCCACGAAAATAAATTCTTTGAAAATTTCTCACGCTCGACAGAAAGCAGCCAGGATGTTCCCGTTCGGTGAGCGTTCAAATGGAAGTATGCTTGTACTGTATCAATCAATGAGGCTTATATCGCGCATATTCCGTGGGTACAGTTCTAGGCGCTCTGCAGTGATGCCGTGTGAGATGAAATTTTATACGGCCAGTAGATTGCAGCCATGTCGGCGCATATTTACCTTTCACGGCCTTATTCCAAGTCACACGGGTATATGGTAGACAATTATTAACTGTGCCTAAGCAATTTTGCCAGGAAAGACCCTTTTGTCAATCGTGGGATCTTTAACGTGCACACCCAATGTAGTATACACGGGGGGTGGTTCGGACACCGAAGAGAGTCTGCACACAAAGTTGACTCTGTGAAATAAATTTCCGCCGAACCTGGGATCGAACTCGCGCTGACAGCGGCCAACTGAATACAAACCCAGCGCGCTACCAACTGAGCTATATCCCCGAATGTAGACGCTCGGGGAGCTCTGTGATGGTTTACGGGAGGCTTACTGTGCCTTTAACTGTTCGTCTGTCTGTGCACTTAAAAGACTGCTGGGTCGAAGATCAGTGACCGTAGCGTTTTGTTTTGTCATAATCGAACGTTCCTATAACACACTTTTTTGTTTATTAATTCTGTTTTCAAGCATTTTCCGTTGAAGAAATGCTGTTGCAAGATACGAGGGATTATTATAATTATATCTTTTTTCTTTTTTTTCTCTTTGTTGTTGTTGATGATTTTTGATTCGGGCTTTGTGACCAAGTGAAGGGATAGTCTACTCCTATGCAAAAGCTTTGGCAGATCTGTGATGGAGAGGCTGTAGATATGTGCACATTTATATTTCAAAACAATTGCTTGTTCCTATGTATCTGAATACGATTTTGTTTGTTTGTTTGCTTTAACGCCCAGCCGACCACGAAGGGCCATATCAGGGCGGTGCTGCTTTGACATAATAACGTGCGCCACACACAAGACAGAAGTCGCAGCACAGGCTTCATGTCTCACCCAGTCACATTATTCTGACACCGGACCAACCAGTCCTAGCACTAACCCCATAATGCCAGACGCCAGGCGGAGCAGCCACTAGATTGCCAATTTTAAAGTCTTAGGTATGACCCGGCCTGGGTTCGAACCCACGACCTCCCGATCACGGGGCGGACGCCTTACCACTAGGCCACCGTGCCGGTGTCTGAATAAGAAAATTATCTCTTTTGAATTCGTTTGAACACATAAGTGATTTATTTCTGAGAAGTTTTGTTGGAGGATCTGTGCCCTTAGCACTTTTATATTGTCTTAGTCATTTCAAAAGAATTGCTTGTTCCAATGTATCTGAATATTAAAAAAAGAATTCTTTAAATTTGTTTAAACACATTAGTGATTTATTTCTTGTTCCAATGTATCTGATTAAAGAAAATAGACTCCTTTAAATTTGTTTGAACACATGTACATAAGTGATTAATCTTTGAGAAGTTTTGTTTGACATGAGAACATTACGCTGCAAGCAATTGGCGCTTAGGCGTGGGGGAGAAGAGGCTGGAGGGAGGAGGAGGACTGTTAGCGAACAGATCTGGGTCAACCGAGTCCCTCCGAAATAACAAGCAAAGGTCGTTTCCGTGACCTATTTACGGGGAAAAAGAGCTTCAGAGGGAGAAAGGTTTGGCGGGGAAAGCATGATAAACGACATTCAATACTATTGGAAACAACACACACACACACACGTGACACGCACACACACAACTTGACTGACACACACACACACTCACACACACACACACACACTCACACATCTGACACACACACACACACACACACACATACAAACACACACACACACACATCTGACACACACACACACACACACACACACACACACACACACACACACACACACACACACACACACACACGAAGAGCCTCGAAACAAAGGAAAACATCAAAGACATAAAAACTACGATTAAAACAGCGTTTCAGTGTTTCACGGAGAGATGAAATATCACGTGCAAATCATTTTCACTAAAAACGAGGTTAAACAAAATTCACCTTGGCTGCTGGTGCAGAATCCTGCTTGAAAAAAAATTGTCACTGACTCAGAAGAAAAAAATGGGTTATGTAAAAACAGCATACACCAAAACATAGCTTATATAACTTTATTATCTCAAACGAGAAATTCGTGTGTAGTGTATAATTATATTGGAACATCAAACAATTAGTCTAACATACATTAAGATAACATTAAAGAACATAAAATCTGTAAAATCAGTATCCATGCACAAGAAAAGTAATTTCAATAAACATCATTACAAATTCTTGGTGCTAGTAGATTAAACAAAAGTTTCACACAATCAAGTACAGTGATTCCCGCAGTGGGGCACTGCGGTTATGAAATTAAAGGCCCCTCCTGTTTTTGGAACCGCAGGAGCTTTCTAGTTTGCTGTTAGGTAGATTTTTGGTTCCTCTTTCCTGTCATGCTCTCTTTTTCTTCATGAATTCTTTTCCTTTTTCTGCCTTCTTGCTCATTCACCTGTATTTTTTCCAAAAATCTCTTCTCTTGCCGCTTGTCTCGCGATTCATGTATAGTTTAATCTGTTAGTGTTCTGATGTAAGTCCAGCAGTAGATAGGTTAAGCCTATTTTAACATACTGGAAACTGGTAATCTTCCAGTAGGTATTAATTTAGTTTTACTAAAGCCTGCTGGGACACAAGTAATGGGTTAGTGCATTTGTAAACAGGAATCGCTTGACAAGTGGCCCCCTTCATCCCCCCCTTCCTCGTCCTGATATGGCTCTGCGTAGTCGGCTGGACGTTAAGCAACAAATAAACAAAAAAAGTAAAGTGATAATTCAAATGAAATTCACAAATTAGCATCGAAACCACTCCGGTCTACATTCTGTATCTGTAGTTCGTAGTGAGAAAATTCAGTTTTCGATAGCACTACTATGAAACCTCCCTTTTGGGCGGGGATGTAGCTCAGTCAGGGCGGGGATGTAGCTCAGTCAGGGCGGGGATGTAGCTCAGTCAGGGCGGGGATGTAGCTCAGTCAGGGCGGGGATGTAGCTCAGTCAGGGCGGGGATGTAGCTCAGTCAGGGCGGGGATGTAGCTCAGTCAGGGCGGGGATGTAGCTCAGTCAGGGCGGGGATGTAGCTCAGTCAGGGCGGGGATGTAGCTCAGTCAGGGCGGGGATGTAGCTCAGTCAGGGCGGGGATGTAGCTCAGTCAGGGCGGGGATGTAGCTCAGTCAGGGCGGGGATGTAGCTCAGTCAGGGCGGGGATGTAGCTCAGTCAGGGCGGGGATGTAGCTCAGTCAGGGCGGGGATGTAGCTCAGTCAGGGCGGGGATGTAGCTCAGTCAGGGCGGGGATGTAGCTCAGTCAGGGCGGGGATGTAGCTCAGTCAGGGCGGGGATGTAGCTCAGTCAGGGCGGGGATGTAGCTCAGTCAGGGCGGGGATGTAGCTCAGTCAGGGCGGGGATGTAGCTCAGTCAGGGCGGGTTGTAGCTCAGTCGGTAGCGCGTTGGATTTGTATCCAGTTGGCCGCTGTCAGCGTGAGTTCGTCCCCACGTTCGGCGAGAGATTTATTTCTCAGAGTCAACTTTGTGTGCAGACTCTCCTCGGTGTCCGAACACCCCCGTGTGTACACGCAAGCACAAGACCAAGTGCGCACGAAAAAGATCCTGTAATCCATGTCAGAGTTCGGTGGGTTATAGAAACACGAACATACCCAGCATGCTTCCTCCGAAAACGGCGTATGGCTGCCTAAATGGCGGGGTAAAAAACGGTCATACACGTAAAATTCCACTCGTGCAAAAAACACGAGTGTACGTGGGAGTTTCAGCCCACGAACGCAGAAGAAGAAAAAGAAGAAGAAACTTCCCTTTTAAGACCCCCAATTTAATTAAGACTCCCTCCAAGTTTTTCAGACCTTTTTCCAGACGTTATGTTCATTTCCTCTGTAAAATTACCACCATGTTAAGACTTCCTCCTTTTGTAGACTTTGTTTTCTCAGACATTCTGTGTATTTCCTCTGTAAAATTACCTCCATTTTAAGACTCCCTCCTTTTGTAGACTTTGTTTTCTCAGGCATTCTGTTCCTAACCTCTGTAAAATTACCTCCATTTTAAGACTCCCTCCTTTTTAAGACCCAATATTCTCAGATTTTTTAGGTCTGAAAGAGGGGTTCCATTGTATCAGTTATCGATATCTCTCCGTCTGTAAACACGTGACCTTCCCTCGAGGAGTTTTCCGTTGGAGAGACGCTGTAGTGTTTTATGCTTCACAATCTAATTGCTCGAAATGATCTTCCCGCTGTCTGTTTTACAGCCTTTTTTTTTTTATAGCTCTGGGTTTGTTTTTTAAACATAAATACTGCTGTCACCTTGTAAACCGAACTCAGATAGTATCAAAATAATCACATGCATATTTTTTAGCAGAATGTTGGCACGTTCTCAAAAAGGTGTCAAGGTAAACAACATTAAATTTGACTGTGACTGCTTGAGCAGAATCCTGTTTGAAAAACAGTTGACATGGAGCTAGATAAAAACACCTGGGTCAAAAAATAGGTATAGTTCGTAGTGCGTAAATTCAGCTGTCAACAGCCGTCACAGTTATACAAAGTTTATGTTCTGTTGTCGTAAGTTTTGTGTTCGATATTTTTCATATTAAGGTTTTTGTGTTATTGTTATATGCATTCAATGTTATACTAGTGTGTTTTTATTCATAATTAATATTTAAAGCGCGGAAAGCACGATTCTTCGTGGTTCGCGCTACATAAGCTTTCGTTATTAGGATTGTTACTTACAGCTATCTGTCTGTAAGTCTTATATCTGCATTCAAAGTATCAGCAAAATGCTTCTGCAAAACAAACGTGATTATTTGTATCATTTGTAATATCTTGCAGCAGTGGGTTTTGTTTAAACAATGAAACGTGGAAGTTCTTTAAATATAATTATGAGGGATTCTTATCTGAAAATCTGTGTGAGACAACCAGCAATTGGAGTTGAGCAAGGGGGTTAGGGTAAGTGATCAGATCTGGGTCAACTTCTTCCCAAATAACAAGCAAAAGGTCAGTCTCCATGACCTATTTACGATGAAAATAAGGTTGACAAGATTGAGGATTTAGAGAGAGAGAGAAAGAGAGGGAGAGATAGAGAGAGAGAGAGAGGGAGAGAGAAAGGGAGAGAGAAAGAAAGAGAGAGAGAGAGGGGGAGAGAGAGCAATAGAGAGAGAGAGAAAGAGAGAGAGAAGGAAATAGAGAGAGCTAGAGAAATAGAGAGAGAGAAAAAAGAGAGAAAGAGAAAGATATAGAAAGAGAGAGAAAGAGAGAGAGAGAAAGAGAATTGAATTGAATTGAATTGAACTTTATTTTACAAGGATTAAGATTTAAGGCTATTCCTTTTCTTACAATCTGTCCTTGGGACGCACAGGCACACAATGATCAGATTAAAAGAAATAAAAATTAAGAAAGTAACAACAAAGTCAGAGGTGGTAAATCGAAACGCGTTAAACTACTCAGACATGAAGTGTTTTTAACACATTTTTTAAAACTTTTTAATGACTTCAAGTGCTTGAAGGATGATGGCTGTATGATTTCCAGACTGATGTACCCGAAAAAGCAAGACTGGGAGAGAGAGATAGAGACAGAGAAAGAGAGACAGATCGAGAAAGGGAGAGATAACACGGCTGCTATGATGATCCTGTGACATGATGGTAGACGGTTGAATTTAGAAAAAAAATAAAAAGAGAGACACATATATTCAGGAAACAAGTAAATAGTATCATGTTCACAAAGAGCTGCAGCAATCTAAAAATGTAAAATGTAACGTTTTGTTCTGTCAATAATTACACGTTCCAAAAACCTACAAAAACTCTTGGGTTTTTTATTCAAGAGCCGCAGCGTTCTGATTGAATCCAAAAATAGATGGATGTCTGAATTTGAGTATCAGTTGCTATGTGAATAGTTTTTAAAGGGTTGGTCGAGAACAAAACAGAGAATAGGATGGACAAAAATTGGTCTTGTTTGAACTCCTCGGACATTTAACAACTATCAGTTGCTCTTGGTTGGTTGGTTGGTTAGTTCATTGTTTGGACGGCTTGTTGGGCGGCTGAATGTGATTATCTGTTGCTCTTAGTTGGTTGGTTGGTTGGTTGGTTGGTTGGTTAGTTCATTGTTTGGACGGCTTGTTGGGTGGCTGAATGTGATTATCTGTTGCTCTTGGTTGGTTGGTTGGTTAGTTCATTGTTTGGACGGCTTGTTGGGCGGCTGAATGTGATTATCTGTTGCTCTTGGTTGATTGGTTAGTTCATTGTTTGGACGGCTTGTTGGGTGGCTGAATGTGATTATCTGTTGCTCTTGGTTGAATTGGTTGGTTGGTTAGTTCATTGTTTGGACGGCTTGTTGGGTGGCTGAATGTGATTATCTGTTGCTCTTGGTTGGTTGGTTGGTTAGTTCATTGTTTGGACGGCTTGTTGGGCGGCTGAATGCGATTATCAGTTGCTCTTGGTTGGCCCTTGGTTGGTTGGTTAGTTCATTGTTTGGACGGCATGTTGGGTGGCTGAATGTGATTATCTGTTGTTCTTGGTTGAATTGGTTGGTTGGTTAGTTCATTGTTTAGACGGCTTGTTGGGCGGCTGAATGCGATTATCAGTTGCTCTTGGTTGGTTGGTTGGTTAGTTTATTGTTTGGACGCAGGGGCGGATCAGTTGCTTTGTAAGGGGGGGTGCACTTTGAATCGAAAGTGAATGTGATGGGCGCGAAGCGCCCGAATTTGCTAGGGGGTCCGGGGGCATGCCCCCCCGGAAATTTTGTTTGCCCAAAGAAGCAAAATGGTGCCATCTGGTGCCATTTGAACTTAGAAATGGTCATAGAATCAGCATAGAAAAATCTTTTTTTTTTCTTCTTCTTATTTTTCGGGGGGGGGGGGGCACGTGCCCCCTGTGCCCCCCCCCCCCCCTCGTCCGCCCCTGGGACGGCTTGTTGGGTGGCTGAATGTGATTATCTGTTGCTCTTGGTTGATTGGTTAGTTCATTGTTTGGACGGCTTGTTGGGTGGCTGAATGTGATTATCTGTTGCTCTTGGTTGATTGGCATTAGGCAAAAAAAAAAAAAATAGGTCTGTTTACGGTAACCCGACCGACCCTATTTTTTTCGCGCGACCCTAGACTTTTTTTTGGCATTTGGGGAAAAAAAAATCTTGTTTTTTTTGCAAAATAACGTAAAAATATGGTTTTTTGGAGAAAAAAAAAAATCCCGACCTACCGACCCTATTTTTTTGGCCTATGTTACCGTAAACAGACCTTTTTTTTTTTGGCCTTACAACTGTTCGATGAATTGGTCGAATGATTGTGGGCTGGTGGGTTTGTTATTGGCTACTGGTTGGTTGGTTGGTTGGATAGTTGGTTAGTTGGTTGGTAAAATGGGAGGATAGGGGGATTGACTTTGGATTAGCACGGTTTGTAGGATGGTCACATTGGTTTGCCACAAAAATAAGCAATGGTCTCATATAAAATAAGATCAGAAAACTTTAATGTTCACACGTGTTGCAGACCACCCGAGATCTTTCAACCGTTCAGCAGTCAGTGTGTCTGTGAGTGTGTACTCTTGTCGCAGGCTGACCAAGACTGCATGAAGCCCCGTGATCAAGTCTCAGCTTGTCGTAGCCGAGACTGCAGCGAGACTTGCCCGTGTTATTGGCGTATTTTTACCACGGCGCGAATAACTAAGTGTGACACTGACATTTTGGAGATATCCCGCGACCTGAGCGAGACTTCCCGTCAACATGTTTGTCGCTTGCCTCGGGTGTCCTTGAAAAAAGGAGGGGGGTGAGAGCGAGAAGGGGGGGGGGGGGAAGGGGGGGGGGTAAGAAGGGGGGGGGTCTAGAAGGGGTGGGGGAAGGGGGAGAGAATTAAGTACGTTTGCAAAAGAATCCAATTTAGTGGTGTAGTCTATCGAATTTCTCTAGGAATTTCCTTCACTTGCAGGAAACTGACATGCTTTTCTCCCTCAAATAAGTGTATACCTGATTGGGCAATGCGATGGCTGGGCCCAGACGAAAACTGAGATCGTAACATCGGCATTGCCATGGGTTTAGGTGAAGAGGGGAGAAGGGGGTGTCAGGGAATCTGGGTGTGGGCGTAGGTGGGGGAGGGGGATGGAGACTGAGAAGAAAGGCAGAAGGAAGAGATAGAGAGAGGGGGTGGGGAGACAGAGAAGCCGGGACTGAGTGGATGCATGGCGTATATAGACAGGGGGAGCAAGGTATGGGGGAGGGGAGGGGTAAAGGGGAGGGAAAGGGGTTATTGAAAAAATGATTATGCGAAAAATAGCAGCAAACGCAGCAAGTCCTACGGCCGTAAAGTGAATGTCAGTCTATATTTGCTCTGCTCCTCCTAGGTCAATGCCATCTGTGTTTGTTCTCCCTCTTCCTCCCTCCCCTCCTTTTGGCTATTTTCGGTCTTCACGTGTTAGTCTGACATGCAGCTCTTTTCATTTTATTCAATTATTTCTATCCCTTTAATTTTATTTTATAATATTTGTTTCTGTTACTTTTTTAAATTTAAATTTTTAATCTATCTTTTTTCGTTGACACTTTTCAGAAACTGATTTTTTTTCTTATCTGTATTTTGAATAAATTGTGTTTTTATAACGGATGTATTGGCAACATGAAGTTTCTTTTTAGGTATATTTTACAACTTTGTTGTCTAGTTTATCTAGGTTAAAGGACGTAGGAGGTTTAAAAAAGATGCGGGACTGGAATTGGAGGCTGGGTAAAGGGGATGAGTGATAACACGAGGCGCAAGGTGCTCCACGATATGTCTCAATTATTTTAATATTATTTTGTATTTTAATCTGTTTTTGTGTGAGCCTTCTTTTTTTTAAAGAAATGTTATTCAAAATACATGACAGAAAAAAGTTGACAGTATATACAACGTGGACACGTACTCAAGTAAAACCCGGCACGGTTGGCCTAGTGGTAAGGCGTCCGCCCCGTGATCGGGAGGTCGTGGGTTCGAACCCCGGCCGGGTCATACCTAAGACTTTAAAATTGGCAATCTAGTGGCTGCTCCGCCTGGCGTCTGGCATTATGGGGTTAGTGCTGGAACTGGTTGGTCCGGTGTCAGAATAGTGTGACTGGGTGAGACATGAAGCCTTTGCTGCGACTTCTGTCTTGTGTGTGGCGCACGTTAAATGTCAAAGCAGCACCGCCCTGATATGGCCCTTCGTGGTCGGCTGGGCGTTAAGCAAAAAAAACAAAAAAAAAAACAAGTAAAAGCTTATTGTACGTGATGGAACATAAATGGGAGCCTTCTTTCAAAACCACAAGCTTGAAAAAGTTGTCTAAGTACATTTATTTTGATTTACCGAAAACAAAAGAATTATACAATCAAAACAAATCGCACTTATAAATTTAATTTGTGTAAATTAACCTCGTATAATGTTGAGTCCATCCTCGAATTTGGTATGCATATTCGAAATAGCATAACAGTGAGACCTTTACATATAAAACTTGAAATGCTGTGCACTCTTCATCATGTATCTCAAGCCAATGTACATCAGATATGACGTATATATAGCTAAACAAGTGTAGGAATTATTAGCACTTTAATGGGTTGTATTTTTGTGGGGTCATCATGTAGGTTCTAAATAGTAGTTTTACTCAAAAATGTCAATTAACCAAGTCAAGTCAAGTATTTTATTGTTTTGGGCCCAGAGGGCTTTGAAACAAAGATATAACTTTAACAAAAAAAGGTAACAAATCAGACAGTTATATGTATAGAAATTGAGCGGACAAATACAACAATATTAATAATAGAACCAAAATAAATTGGCAATATACACTTCCATACATACAAACAAAAAGAAAAGAAAAATACCCACACCCAAGACCCACACCCAACCTCCCCCCCCCCCCCTTTACCCCCCCCCCCCCTCTTTGCTCTTCCTGTTTCAGTAAAGAGGAGCCGCCACAGTAAGCTATATTTGGTTGAAATGTAGCTTTATGAAATACACACTTTTAAGCAGGGTACCTATAATTGCACTCAAACACAAAGAAACAACGTTGAATAAGTAGCAGCTGTGAAACAGATGAACACCGACGTTACAACAACAGACGGCTTGGTTTTCCGGAACAGACACTGGCTTTTCTGCACTGAGGACCTGGGCTCCCCAAAGTGCGCGTCCTATGACGGCTTACTAGTGCCAAAACCTCATAATTGTGATTATCAAGGGAAAATTAGTAATTTTCCCTTGATAATTACCATTTTCACGTGTTAATTACTAATTTTCCCGGGAAAATTACTAACTTTCACCTGTTACTGTAATTACTAATTTTTAGTTTTGGCTCACTTCCTGACGGATTGCTAGTGCCAAAACTAAAAATTAGTCATTTTCCCGTGAAAATGAGTAACTAACAGGTGAAAACAGTAACTGACAGCGTTAATTAGTAATTATCAAGTGATAATGGGTAACCCCAGGTTTTGGCACTAGTAAGCCGTCATAGCGTCCCTGCGTCAATTACGCACTCGAAGCCAAAATCACGTACTAGAAATTCATGGACGTGGTCCCGGGACGCACTAAACCTATAAAGAGCGGGTCCAGGGACGCACTAAATTTCCGGTGTCGTTCGTCCCGTGCGTGCTCTTTTCTGACTGTTGTCGTCATGCAGTTTAAGTCAAAATGAAAGCAAAAATTATGTCGCCTTCATGCGGGAACGATATCAAAAAGGTGACAGAACTAGACGGTGCTGATGGGACCCTCTGAAACTCCGCTTAGGGGGGTCCATGGACCTTCTAAACATAAAAGTGGGGGTCTCGGGATCCTCTAGGGCGGGGATCCTTGGGGAGCCCTGGTGGGGACGGAGGAATGGAAACTGTGAGAATCAGCTCTATAGTGGCGTAGGATCCGGGAGGCCAATCATTGCCCCGCCTTTATGAAATCCCAAAATAAATAGACTGCCAATGTTTAAAAAAAAAAATGATTAAAAAAAGCAAAGCCAGTCAAACAGGCTTGATATTTTAGAGCTCTAATTTAATAGCCTTCAAACACTGCCATGGGTACGCAAAGGTTCCCAACAGCATGCACAGCAGTCAGACCCCATTACAAACAGCTACTCCACATCTCACTGGTGTCATGTCTCTCGGTACGAGAGAGAAAAATTCAAGTTTTACGCCCTCACGGCAAAGCCATTAGGGGCATGTTCCCGGGTTTTAACCCGACTTTAGATGAGATACACAAGTGTATGCGTTGTTTAGATGGTATCAGCCTTATGGCAGAATGACCGAGGTCTTTTACGTGCCACTGTGGTGACACGGGGGTGGGAGATGGATACCGTCTCTGGGTCTGCACATAAGGTTGACCTGTGTCCATCCCAGCCCGGATTCGAACCAGCGACCTTTCGATCACAAGTCCAGTGCTCTACCACCTGAGCTATCCGGCCCCCCCCTCCCCCCCCAACGTACCGACAAGGTCGATATTCTATAAATAGCTCACGCTTTGGCAGGGAGACAACTCCATCAATGCAGTGCAACTGCCTATGGCAAGGGGGGCTACTGCGTCACCCTGTCACGTTAGTTTCTGTCTTATCTTCTTGCTAGCATCCGACGCGCCCACTACACGTCATGTTGTTGACTTGTTCGTTCTGATCAGCTGAAGCAATTTAGATATAAAGATATAGGGGGCTAGTAGGTGCGGGGAGTGTTGTTTTGCATATTTTCGTGTCACTGCCTCACGGTTTAAAAAAAACAGAGGGAGGGGGGATCTGCGTCCTATTTATGGGCACAAATCAATGTGCTTATTTTCGTCCTTAAACCTTCAACAACATTCCGCCATCCCAACTTCCATCACCGAACAGTATCCCCCCTCCCCCCCCTCCCCTCCCCTCGCCCCCCCCCCCCCCCACACACACACACACCCAACCATCCCCTTTTACTTTTGTTTCCATAGATCGATATTTTGTTGCTGGTCTTTCAATAACCCCCAAACCTAACGCTCCTTTTTTCAGCGAGGCGGGGGGGGGGGGGGAGGGGGCGCAGGAGGGGAGGGGGTAGAAGAGAGGAGCATATTTTTCTAAGCTGAGGTCACATGTGTCGATTAATTTTGTGTCTTTTGTCCGCGGCGTATGGCTGCGTCGATTGCGGGGTTAAACAGTCCTACACATAAAAAAGCCTCTCATGCAAAACACACACACACACACACACACACACACACACACAAGTGTACGTGGGAGTTTCGGTCCATGAAAGCAGAAGAAGAACAAGAAGCTTGTCTTCTGTGTGTCTGTCTGTGTCTGTCTGTATGTAAGAATATCTGTTTGCCTGGTATCTGTGTGCACTGAGTTGTATTCAAATGCTCCAGCATTTATTAAACTCAGTGTCTGTGTGTCAACCCGTCTGTTTGTCTGTCTGTCTAGCCTGTTTGTCTGTCTGTCTAGCCTGTTTGTCTGTCTGTCTAGCCTGTTTGTCCGCCCAGGTGTTCAGGCAACGTACGTGACTGCGTGTATGTTCACACTCAGCAGTAACGTCAACACGGATCACCTTCGACACACACGCACACAACAAATACTCTTGGTTTACAGCATTCATTCCACGAGCACCTTTCCTGCCTTATCTTTCTGGAGAACCTTAGTACAACTCGTCTTGAAAAGAACTCAGCCGGCCTGCAACAGTGCCTGAAAACTAAAGACATCCTATATTCGGCACCCTTGCAGCATCGCAGGCTCAAAATCAGACTAGAGACATTTGAACTCCCCCCCGCCCCCCCCCCCAAAAAAAAAATGGACTGGGTGGCCGAGTGGTAACGCACTTGCGCTCGGAAGCGAGAGGTTGCGAGTTCGACGCTGGGTCAGGGCGTTAGCAATTTTCTCCCCTCCCCTTTCCTAACCTATGTGGTGGGTTCAAGTGCTAGTCTTTCGGATGAGACGAAAAACCGAGGTCCCTTCGTGTACTCTACATTTATTGGGGTGTGCACGTTAAAGATCCCACGATTGACAAAAGGGTCTTTCCTGGCAAAAGTGTAGATAAAAATGTCCACCAAAATACCCGTGTGACTTGGAATAATAGGGCGTGAAAAGTAGGATATGCGCCGAAATGGCTGCGATCTGCTGGCCGATGGGAATGCGTGATCAGTGTATATATTGTGTAAAAAAAATTCCATCTCACACGGCATAAATAAATCCCTGCGCCTTGAATATGTGCGCGATAGAAATTGCATAAAATAAAAAAAAATAAAAAATTTAAAATAAATCCCTGCGCTTAGAACTGTACCCACGGAATACGCGCGATATAAGCCTCGTATTGATTGATAAAAAAAATAAGACCAGAAACAGAGACCTTTGAACTCCGCTTCCTTCCCTCCACCCCCACCCCACCACACACACACACACACACACACACACACACACACACACACACACACACACAAAGATAATTAGACCAGATACAGAGAATTTTGAACTCCGCTCCCCCCCCCCCCCCAAAAAAAAAAAAATCAACCACTGTATTATTCACCAATATATCAGTCAGTACTTCTTCTCTTCTTCTTCTTGGCGTTCGCAGAGGTTACACAATCAGTCCAGCACTGGTGATAAATGTTGTCGTTTTCTCCAACTCCTGTCGACTGCCGTATAGTTTGGTCTGCAAGGGAGTTGGTGACGGCCACACTTCTTTTCGTTCCTCATCTAGTAAGGGACATCGCTGTAAGATGTGTTCCGCTGTTTGGTCCTCTTGACCGCAGGCACAGGTTGGTGATGGCGCCAGCTTGAACTTTCGGTTCATGTGAGCATTGAGCCTGTTGTGGCCAGTACGCAGCCTGATGAGGTTGACTTGCTGCTCTCTGGACATTGTGTGGTAGTCATCTCTGTTTGTCCTTGGCCTCATCAATGCCTTGATGATTGTCTTCTGCTCACTAAAGCTGACACTGTTTTCAGGTTGGTCTTCCACGGCTCCTTCTTTTGCCAGCTCATCTGCCCTTTCATTTCCTGGTATCCCACAGTGTGCTGGTATCCACTGGAGGACAACTCTTCTGGTTTGTCTGACCATCTGTAATGCTTTGGCCAGCTGTGGGAGTTTGTCGTTCTCTAGGGCCTGAAGGACTGAAAGGGCGTCAGAGAGGAAGACAACTTGGTAGCAAGGGTCTGCGGAGTCCTGAACGAAGGAGGCGGCCTGCATGAGAGCTTCTGCTTCTGCTTTATAGTTTGTGCAGTGTTTGCCAGTGGCAACGCTGGATGTAGCTGTATGTCCCCCAGGGAACTGGATGAGAATGCCTGCACCTCCATTGAGCACGGCGTTAGTTGCTGATCCATCGGTGTATACATGGATCCACGCCTCTTTGGGGTACTGTTCGTCGATCAGGGCTAAGGTGAGTGCCTGTCGAGCTGTGTCATTCTGATCTTCTCCTGAGGTAACATGTGGAACACTGGTGCAGATCTGGATGCCTGGTTTCTCTGTTGCCTTGGGGGTTTCCTCTTCTTCTTGAGTCAGAGGTAGAGTGTTCTGTGGAAGGACTTCCCTGTACTGTCGAGAAAGTCTCTTGCTCTCGTGTACAAAACTGCTCCGTTTAAGCCGGTTCTTGGTGAGGTTGCTCAGTCTGTGCTTCATGGGGTGGTCGGGTAGGCACTTGAGCTTCTCGGCCTGTACCATAGTCTTGGCTTCTCTTCTCTGAGAGAGGGGTTGGATGGTGGTAAGCTTCTCCATTTCCTTGATGGGCGTGGATTTCATTGCACCGGTGATGAGTCGGAGGGCCTGGTTTTGCACACGGTCAAGGGTCTGCAGGTTTGTCTTGGCTGAGGTTAACCACGCTGTGGAGCCGTACTCGAGGTGGGGTCTGATTGTTCCCTGGTATACTGTCTTCAGTATCTTCTCGTTCGCTCCCCAGGTGGTACCTGCCAGCTTCCTGAGTATGGCTAGCTTGCGCCGGGCCTTCGTTTCTGCCTGTGCAATGTGTGGTTTCCAGGTCTGCCGTCTATCAAAGGTGACACCAAGGTACGTTGCTTCTTCATCCTCTCTCAGAGGAGTTCCACCAAGCCTAATGGTTCCGGCTTTCTGCTTTGGCGACAGTGTGAATAGGGTGGTGGAGGATTTCTCCTTGTTGATGGAGACGCACCAATCTTCTGCCCATGCGTTCAGCCTATCTGCCGCTTGCTGCATTCTGTAGGTGGCAGTACTTGCGTGCTCCTCCTTGCACCAGATCACAAGGTCGTCTGCGTAGAGAGCAGCTTTGATCCCCTTGGGCATCTCAGACACCAGATCGTCGATGAAGAGAAGGAAGAGTGTGGGGGAGAGGACTCCGCCCTGAGGGACGCCATGACGAAGGAGGAACTTCTTGCTTTTGGTCTGGTCGACGTTAACTCTTGCCCTGCGGTTATAGAGGTAAGAGCGAATCCACTGGTACATGTTGCTGGACACGCCTTTCCTCAGCAGTTTTACAAGGAGTCCATCTTTCCAGACCTTGTCAAAGGCCTTTTGAAGATCTATCCAGGTGACGAAGACCAGCTTCTGTTCCTGAAAGGCATCTTCAACTTCTTGCGCCAGGTAAGTGACCTGATCTTCAGTGCTGCGGAACTGTCGGAATCCAGCTTGTTCAGGGGCGAGGAGGTTCCTGGATTCCAGGTACCACCTGAGGCGCTCGTTCACAATTCTCTCCAGGGTCTTCACAACACAGCTGGTGAGGCTGATTGGGCGATAGCTGGTGGCCTTCTTTGGATCCTTCCCTTTTTTTAAGATGGGGATCATGATCGCTTCTCGCCAGAGTTGTGGTAGCGATCCTTCTTGCCAGCTGCTGTTGAAGACCTCGAGTAGCTTGTTCTCTGCTGCACTACCAAGGTGGGTTAGCATCTCGTTGGTGATGCCGTCTGGGCCAGGGGACTTCTTCGCCTTTGACTTTTTCAGAGCTGAGTGCAGCTCGTGGAGTGTGAGTGGTTGACTCATGGCGTCCACTGTCGACTGTCTGGCAGGTCTCTCTCTTTTCTCTCTTCTTGCTTCTCTCTGTTTCTCGGGGCTAACATGGAGGTTGCTCTCAGCTGCATAGCTTTCAGCAAATTGGTTGGCAGCATGCTTTCCAGTTAGCACCTTCCCGTTCTCTTCTAATGTGATCTTTCCTCTGCTGGTGTTCTCATCATTCAACTGCTTGGTGAGCCTCCAGAGCTTTCTGCCATCCTTCTCAAGGTTCAGAGAGCTTGTTTTCTCTTGCCAGCTTCTCCGACTTGCCTGTAGCTTCTTTTTGAGAAATTTGGCTTTGGCTTCCTGGAGGCGGATGTTGTTGTTTTGTGACGGGTTGACTTCTGCTTCCCTTCTGGCGTCTGCCAGATCATCATCCAGTTCCTGCAATTCATTGCTCCAGTAGGGCTTATAGTCTCTCCTGGCACCCCTGGGAATGGACTCACGCGCTGCTCTGAGGATGCTCATATTGAAGTCCTTCGCCACCATATTGATGTCTCGACCCTCGACTCTGATGTCTTTGGTGAGTTCGCTGGTGCGGTGTCTAAAGAGGAACCAGTTCGCTCTTTTGTAGTTCCACCGTGGGAAGGAAGCTTCAGTGCAGGACTCCATGCCCAGGGTCAAAAAGACTGGCCGATGGTCACTTCCACCTAGCTGTTCTCCGACCTCTCTGCTGGTTAGCTGGTGCATGTCTTCCGTGCAGAAGGCTAGGTCAGGAGTTGATGTAGTGTGCCATCTTCTGGAGTAGAATGTAGGGCAGTCAAAGGGACTGTTCAAAAGGATGAGACCTTTGTCGTCCTGCCAGTTCTCCACCTCTTCTCCTCTCCGATCCAGGTGGTCATATCCCCAACTCTGTGAATGACTGTTGAAGTCACCCACCACAATGAAGTTGGAGGCCTTTGCGGGGATCGTGTCAAGGGCGAGGTGTCTATCATTGGGGCAGTAGAAGTTGACAAGATGGAATTCTGATGTCTTCGTCTGGATTCGAATCACCTGATATTCGGAGTCCTCCATGTGCGTTTCTATCAAACAGGCATTGATGTTGTTCCTGATGAGGGTCAGGATTCCTCCTTTGCTTCGGTCTGTTCTGTCGGACCTAAGGCATTGGTAGCCTCTCACTTTGAAGGACTTTTGGGGTGTCAGGTGCGTCTCCTGAATACAGCAGATGTTGATGTTCTTCTCATGCAGGATATGCTCCAACTCTGTCTTCTTGTTCAGGATACTTTCTGCGTTCCAGTGCATGACCTGAAAAGGTCGCTGCTGACTGGGTTTCTTCCTGGTTGTGGTGGTGCCAGTCACTTTCCTCCCGCGTCCCCTGGCGTGACAAGACGGACGGGAGGGACCTCCAGTAGTTGGGGCTGGGTCCCTTTGAGGCATGGGACCCGACGCTGCTCCACCCTGGGGGGTCCTCAATGGGCGAGCGCCATTTCCATCTGTGCTGGTTGATTGTGTCATCATTTGCGTAAGTGCGTGTACCCGTGGTTTGTTAGAATGCGCCGTGCGGCCCGGGTCCTCCGTCTTCAGCATTCGGGGTTTTCTGTCGGGGTTACCTCACCCTTAGCTCATGGCCCGTACGTCCTACCCTGAGAGCACAGGGGGGAGGATTTTCCGGGATCCCACCCGGAGCCAGTTTGGTCCGCGGCCGCAAGCGGCTGATCTCCATATCTGAAGACCGTTCCCCTATCCGCCACCCGGGGACGCGCTGGGTTGGGGGTGGTCGCCCCACTGAAAATCCCACACTGGGTTAAGAAAGATCAGCCTGTCCCAGATCAGTCAGTACAAGCATGTTTTCGAATCCGAGCCTCGCCTGTGACCTAGTTTTTTTCTGGGCTGGGTGTTTCCAGGTCAAGAAGAGAGAACTCAGCCCCAGCATACACCGAGTTTCGTTCTATCTACACAGTCCTGTGCTCAGTTTACACCAAGATGCCAAGCGTGCTGATGGACCAGGAAACATTCCCAGAGGGACGAAACACATGTAAAGCAAGTTGCAACTTGCTGAGACCCACCCACGAGAAACTGTCAATTCAGTCAAAAGTCAATTCAGGCAGTGAAGTATGATTTTATATGTAATATTTCCCCCCCCAAATCGACGTATGCTGCCTGAATGGCGGGATAAAAACGGTCATACACGTACAAATCCACTCGTGTAAAAACATGAGTGAACGTGGGAGTTTTAGCCCATGAACGAAGAAGGAGAAGAATATAGATTATTGATATTTATTGCTCAAATGTGTATTGGTCAATACCGGTAGGATTTTGATGTGAGATTCAGATACATCTATTTAGAATGAATATTTGGGTTATGATAAAAGACAAAGCGTTGTCTGAAAAAAAGGCCAAAAAAGGACCAAGACTG
>NW_027128326.1:25000-50000 GCF_037325665.1 Littorina saxatilis
TTGAAATAATCTCTCAGTGCCATCGCCTCTATAATATCTGATGTTAACCAAGGCGGAAGTCTGGCATGTTTTACTCTATGCTGACGCAGGGGCACGTGCTTATCTATAATTGTGCTTAAAATGCTATACAAGTGATTAAAAGCATCATCTGCAAGACTGAAATCAAAAACGCTCTGAAATGGAGCTTCACTAAGATCACGAAAAAATGCAGACTCATCAAAATGTCTAAAACTTCTGTATTCTATGGTCGTGTGGCCTTTTGGTCCTGATTTAGGCAAGCGCATAGAGACCGAACAAAAAATAGGCCTATGATCGCTGATACTGGAATTGGACACATACACATTTGAAACAATCTTCTTATTATCAGTATATATATGATCAATAAGAGTTGCAGTTGTGTCTGTTATTCTTGTTGGGTTCAGAACCAGTTGATGAAGACCTAATAAAGTTGTTGTTGAATTCCATACTGTTTGAGGCTTATTCAAATTAATATTAAAATCTCCAAGCAATAAAATATCTTTATTGCGTGATTTGACTTTATCCATCATCTGAATGAAATATTCTGACCAAATCGACGTTTCGGCAGGGTTACGATATATATAACCTATGAGTAGAGGCGAGGTTTTACAGTTTTTTACTTCAATCCAAATGCACTCAATATTGTCGTCCTCTAAATCAGTTCTTCGTGTTGCACATTCAGAAATTGATTCATGAATATAGACTGCAATGCCTGTCTGATTCTTCCTTGCGCTGTCGCGTCGCAAAACAGAGTATTGGGAAATGTAAATCAAGTTATCGGCAATTCTCGAGTCGAGCCGTGTTTCGCTCATCCCAAAAACATGAACTGGCTGTGAGCCTTGGTTTAGCAGCACGCATATATCAGGCACTTTGTTAACGAGATGATAGACATTAAGATGTCCAACCTGGAGAGTGTGTTTTGACACGTTTGAATTCATAATAATTATAATAAACAAAATTATTATCAACAACCAAAAATCTGAGAACAAATTAAACAGAGATTAAATCAATGAACAAACACGGAGAAAAAATAATGCACAAAAGAGCAAAAAGTGAAACAAACAAGTTACAATTTCAGTAACTGTCTAACTTAACGGAAAAGTCAAGTGAGAAGTAGTAAATCGGAATTTAAAAAAAAAAAAAAAAAAAAATCTGCGAAATGTTATAAGCGTTCGATGCACAGCAATTATAAATGTACCTGCCAGCACTGCACTCATACACACACAGAATATGATAAAATAAAATTAAACAGTTCGAACAGGGATGAACGATACGCTAAATTAAATCCCCACAACGCTAACACGATTTCACTTTCTTTAAGCAGAGGCATTCATAGTCTCTCCGCAAACGGGTTTGAATCAAAGATTAACACACACAAGGAAGAAACACACGCGTGTTTGGATGCAGATGTTTTCACAGTGTTTAAAGCAGCAGAATACTTGGGGGGTCGTGGACAAAATTAACACAATGTCTGGAGGTGTTGAACGACATAGTTAATAGTTATGAAATCACATCCGCGAAATCACACTCGTTTAGGTACACTCATTAGTGTACTTACCGTTACATGAGTTTAGACACCGCAATTGATAAAATACACACTCACACATACCCACATACACTCACGCTCTACTGTATGCTTAAAGTAGCCTTTAGAGAGAGAGAGAGAGAGAGAGAGAGAGAGAAGGAGAGAGAGAGAGAGAGAGAGAGAGAGAGAGAGAGAGAGCTCAAAGGTATTTTACCAACAATAATGATTCTACTGCTACGAGAAGAGCGTAGCAGTCGAATATCTTGGAGTGGAATATCTTCGATTCTATATACTGCTAGCAAAGCGTTTGAATGAAGCTAAATATCTTTCGAAGATGTGCAGAGAGACGTACTTCACCAAACAAAAAAGCAACACAATCTCTCCGACCCAGAATTGCTGAGACCTTCTCACTTCCAGACTGACGGGACTACACGAGAGCTGTGTGTGACCTTCCACATTCGCCCCTCCACCACCGCCCTACCCCCCCCCCCCCCCCTTCCTTCCTTCCTGTAGTAGGTCAGGCCTCGGGGTGCGCACTGACCGACTTTCTCTCCGTTTCGCTCAGAAAAAATACATGCCTCCCACTTCTTCCTCTCGACCCTTCCGGCACCCCCACCCACCTCTCACCTCACGCGCTTCTTTCGCTTTCTACTACTGATAATTTTTACTCATAACACACACAAAAACGCACGCATGCACGCACTCACGCGCGCATGTACGCACGCACGCACGTACGCACGCACGCCGCATGGACGCATGGACACACAAACACACACACACTCTACGCCTTCTCTCCCAAAATTACAACTGCGATAACAACTACCCCCGCTATCACTCCTGATAAAAAAAAAACTCCCCACCCCCACCCCTTCAAGTTATTCGTCAATATCGCCGGTACCAACATCCTTTCCGACTGAACATGTTACTACTTCCACCACCATTGCCATTATCGTAATGAAATGAATGATCTGAAATACGCCATATCTGAATGCAAGATTATATTGCGTGCTTATTTCTAAACGATGCACTCGGTAAAACATGTTTAACAATAGTTCTCAAAAGTGTCAGGTTATCCGTACGCTGCAACCCCCACCCCCTACACCCGTACACTACTACCACCAAGCTTACCAACATCAGTTGCACGCAGTCACTACCACCACTACCACTATCCCCACCACCACCAGCATCAACCTTCAGACGACACGAGCTGCACTACCTACTACTGCTACCACCACCACCACCAACTCTCCGCTGCACTAGTTGTACTCAAGCCACCACCGACATCACCAATACAACATCAATCCTTTACATAAGCGTCCCGGCTCATCTGGCCTTTAGCCGTATTTCCTCTTCTGACACCTACATCTGACCTCCCTTCTCAGTCTCTCCTTCGCCCTGACTTAGTAGCTAAAAGTATCCACACAGCGACCTCTCTGTCTTTTTTTGTTCGTCTGTCTGTCTGTCTGTCTGTTAGTCTGCCTTAGTGCCTGCCTGTCTGTCTGCCAGCCTGTCTGTCTGTATAATTTGAACAACGCCACTAGTATTCATGAACTCCGCATGGCATTGGTCGTGCAATTTTCACAAAATAATGTGCTTATCGCATGACCTACGTGTATGTTGCCGCATAGAATGTGCTTATCGCATGACCTACGTGTGTGTTGCCGCATAGAATGTGCTTATCGCATGACCTACGTGTGTGTTGCCGCATAGAATGTGCTTATCGCATGACCTACGTGTGTGTTGCTGAATAGAATGTGCTTATCGCATGACCTACGTGTGTGTTGCCGCATAGAATGTGCTTATCGCATGACCTACGTGTGTGTTGCCGCATAGAATGTGCTTATTGCATGACCTACGTGTGTGTTGCCGCATAGAACCTAGCTATACTTTGCACACCACAAGTTATAAAGATGTTCTCTGTCTCTCTCTGTCTGTCTGTCTGTCTCTGTCTCTCTCTCTCTCTCAGTCTCTCTCTCTCTATGTCTCTCTCTCTCTCTGTCTCTGTCTCTCTCTCTCTCTCTGTGACTCTGTGTGTGTGTGTGTGAGTGTGTGTGTTTGTGTGTGTGTTTGTGTGTGTGTATCTCTCTCTCTCTCTCTCTCTCTCTCTCTCTCTCTCTCTCTCTCTCTCTCTCTCTCTCTCTCTCTCTCTCTCTCTCTGTGATCTGGATTAACCTTCCTGCACCTGACCGAAATTCGACGAAGAGAAAGAGAAAGAAGGCCAGGGGAGGCAGGGTGGAGGTTGGTGGCTCTCCATGGCAATTCCTTCCATCTCAACAGCAGAAGAGCGTGAGTGAAAACGGCCAATACATTATCTAAGAGTTCCATACTGGCTGGTGCCATGATTTATTTAAGTGAAGTTGTCACGTTTGAACCTTTGAAAGTTGCGTCCTTCTAGTGTGTGGGCCATCTATTTTACAACATTCCGCCTATTCCGGCCGCCCCCCCCCCCCCCCCCCCCCCCCGACGGTATATTATTTAACTTTTTCCAAGGAGATTAAGATTTGTTTTAAACAATATTTGAAGATACATATTAAGTGTGAAATGATATTACTTTTGTAGCACCTTTTTCACTTAACTACGATAGACCTAAATGTTAATCAAGCACAGAGACCAACATGTAAACTTAGGGAACACAATTGAACTGGTCTCGGGCGGGGATGTAGCTCAGTCGGTCGCGCGCTGGATTTGTATCCAGTTGGCCGCTGTCAGCGTGAGTTCGGTCCCCACGTTCGGCGAGAGATTTATTTCTCAGAGTCAACTTTGTGTGCAGACTCTCCTCGGTGCCCGAACACCCGGTCCGTGTGTACACGCAAGCACAAGACCAAGTGCGCACAAAAAAGATCCTGTAATCCATGTCAGAGTTCGGTGGGTTATAGAAACACGAAAATACCCAGCATGCTTCCTCCGAAAACGGCGTATGGCTGCCTAAATGGCGGGGTAAAAAAAACGGTCATACACGTAAAATTCCACTCGTGCAAATAACACGAGTGTACGTGGGAGTTTCAGCCCACGAACGCAGAAGAAGAAGAAGAAGAACTGGTCTCGAATAGCCAAATAGGCTGAAGGGTATGACGGCTTACTAGTGCCAAAACCTCATAATTGTAATTAATTGTAATTGTCATTTTCCCGTGAAAATTACTAATAATCCCGTGAAAATTAGTAACTAACGAGTGAAAACAGTAACTGACAGCGTTAATTAGTAATTATCCCGTGATAATGGGTAACCCCAGGTTTTGGCACTAGTAAGCCGTCATAGAAGGGACATGAAAAACCAACAGCCATGCAACCAACCAACAGCCATGCAACCAACCAACAGCCATGCAACCAACCAACAGCCATGCAACCAACCAACAGCCATGCAACCAACCAACAGCCATGCAACCAACCAACAGCCATGCAACCAACCAACAGCCATGCAACCAACCAACAGCCATGCAACCAACCAACAGCCATGCAACCAACCAACAGCCATGCAACCAACCAACAGCCATGCAACCAACCAACAGCCATGCAACCAACCAACAGCCATGCAACCAACCAACAGCCATGCAACCAACCAACAGCCATGCAACCAACCAACAGACATGCAACCAACCAACAGCCATGCAACCAACCAACAGCCATGCAACCAACCAACAGACATGCAACCAACCAACAGCCATGCAACCAACCAACAGACATGCAACCAACCAACAGCCATGCAACCAACCAACAGCCATGCAACCAACCAACAGCCATGCAACCAACCAACAGGCATGCAACCAACCAACAGCCATGCAGCCAACCAACAGCCATGCAACCAACCAACAGCCATGCAACCAACACAACAGCCATGCAACCAACCAACAGCCATGCAACCAACCAACAGCCATGCAACCAACCAACAGCCATGCAACCAACCAACAGCCATGCAACCAACCAACAGCCATGCAACCAACCAACAGCCATGCAACCAACCAACAGCCATGCAACCAACCAACAGCCATGCAACCAACCAACAGCCATGCAACCAACCAACAGCCATGCAACCAACCAACAGCCATGCAACCAACCAACAGCCATGCAACCAACCAACAGCCATGCAACCAACCAACCTGTGGGGCGGGGATATAGCTCAGTTGGTAGCGCGCTGGATTTGTATTCAGTTGGCCGCTGTCAGCGTGAGTTCGATCCCAGGTTGGGCGGAAATTTATTTCACAGAGTCAACTTTGTGTGCAGACTCTCTTCGGTGTCCGAACCTCCCCCCGTGTACACTACATTGGGTGTGCACGTTAAAGATCCCACGATTGACAAAAGGGTCTTTCCTGGCAAAATTGCTTAGGCACAGTTAATAATTGTCTACCTATACCCGTGTGACTTAAATTGAAAAGACATCCACTCAAATCAAACAGGCCCAAACATATATAAACGTGTATAGAATGAATCAACAAAAAACAATTGAAATCCATACACAAGTTAACAATAATCATACACAAGTTAACAATAATCACACACAAGTTAACAATAATCACACACAAGTTAACAATAATCACACACAAGTTAACAATAATCACACACAAGTTAACAATAATCACACACAAGTTAACAATAATCACACACAAGTTAACAATAATCACACACAAGTTAACAATAATCATACACAAGTTAACAATAATCACACACAAGTTAACAATAATCACACACAAGTTAACAATAATCACACACAAGTTAACAATAATCACACACAAGTTAACAATAATCACACACAAGTTAACAATAATCACACACAAGTTAACAATAATCACACACAAGTTAACAATAATCACACACAAGTTAACAATAATCACACACAAGTTAACAATAATCACACACAAGTTAACAATAATCACACACAAGTTAACAATAATCATACACAAGTTAACAATAATCACACACAAAAATCGAAACTAAAAGCTATCATCACTCTATAATCTAGCCGTCTGTTGTGCTTATTTTGTTGGTCTTTTTTGTGTTGATCAAAATTTTAATATTCTCAACATATTATGAATTATTCTGAAGATAATCTACTCTTTGTGTTCTCTCTCATATTAGTTTCTAAGCCCTCGAGGGCTAGACCTTAAAATAAAATCTCGGCGAAGAAAATCTTGCAAAATCTTGGCTTCTTTGGGATGGTATGTCTGTTTCTAGAATGCCTTTAGCTGCTAAGAACGGGTTGTTTTCTGTAATGAGGTATCTGGCACTTGACATTCTAATAGTATATTCTCTCCTTCCCACATCCCCTCACTACCCCCATGCCCCCCCCCCCCCTCCCTCCCTACGATCTCGCACACCTCCATACTTACAACTAGGGCGGGGATATAGCTCAGTTGGTAGCGCGCTGGATTTGTATTCAGTTGGCCGCTGTCAGCGTGAGTTCGATCCCAGGTTCGGCGGAAATTTATTTCACAGAGTCAACTTTGTGTGCAGACTCTCTTCGGTGTCCGAACCTCCCCCCGTGTACACTACATTGGGTGTGCACGTTAAAGATCCCACGATTGACAAAAGGGTCTTTCCTGGCAAAATTGCTTAGGCACAGTTAATAATTGTCTACCTATACCCGTGTGACTTGGAATAATAGGCCGCGAAAGGTAAATATGCGCCAAAATGGCTGCAATCTACTGGCCGTATAAAATTTCATCTCACACGGCATCACTGCAGAGCGCCTAGAACTGTACCCACGGAATATGCGCGATATAAGACTCATTGATTGATTGATTGAAATATTGTTCTGGTCTTGATAAACGCTTGTTGTTGCTTGTGCCTACTCTTTCCGTTATTTATTGTGATGGTCTTCTTTGACTTTGGGCTTTCCGTCAGTCATGCGTCGTTTTCTACCATAAGTGGGCTATCTGCTTGGGTTGATTTTCTTTGAACAGTTCTGCTAACAAATTCAAGGAAAAGAAAAGCCAAACAAAGAATGTCAAGTGGCAGCCCAAATTTTCGACCTGTTGCCAGGCCTTCCTCAGGGGCGTGTAATTCTGCGAGACGCCAATTCATGCATCAATTACTAAGCAACACAATACCATGGTTATTTTAGTTACGAATCACAAAGCAAATATTTCAAAAATAAAATTTACATTCAAGCTTAGATCTACTTTCGTTTTGATTGTAATCAAAACAAATGTACACGTGCGAATTCCAAAGTTATTACGTCAAAGGTATACGTATCTTGTAGTGACGTATTCGTCGCTGATGACGTAATTTCATATATATATATATATATATAAAGCGCAACCCCCTTCGTAACCAAGTCAACAATATTGTCCCAGTTTTAACAAACGGTGCTTGCACGCCACCCTGTGCTTTAGTCTTTCCATTAGCAAAGGTAGTAGTAAACAGCGTAGCAGCAGAATAATTTGCCATTAGTTTTGTGTTGATTTTCCGTTTAGGTTTGCCATATGGCGGTCTAACCTTCTTTCTGAATGGTGTCAACTCTGTGTGCTTGAAGCTTAATTTGTTGCCTTTAATCAATCAATCAATCAATGAAGCTTATATCGCGCATATTCCGTGGGTACAGTTCTAGGCGCTCTGCAGTGATGCCGTGTGAGATGAAATTTTATACGGCCAGTAGATTGCAGCCATGTCGGCGCATATTTACCTTTCACGGCCTTATTCCAAGTCACACGGGTATGGTAGACAATTATTAACTGTGCCTAAGCAATTTTTCCAGGAAAGACCCTTTTGTCAATCGTGGGATCTTTAACGTGCACACCCAATGTAGTATACACGGGGGGTGGTTCGGACACCGAAGAGAGTCTGCACACAAAGTTGACTCTGTGAAATAAATTTCCGCCGAACCTGGGATCGAACTCGCGCTGACAGCGGCCAACTGAATACAAATCCAGCGCGCTACCAACTGAGCTATATCCCCGCCCACATTGTGTTTGGCGATAGTACTTGCGTGTCTTCCAAACTGAACTGAAATCAAGCTGAAGGTAGCAAAGATGAATATTCAGTGTCCATAGTACATACTACAGTGGAACCCCCCTTTTAAGACCCCCCCCCCCCCCCCCCCCAATTTAAGACTTCCCCTTTCTATAAGGCCAAAGGCCAACAACAAAAAATAGTCTGTTTACAGTAACATAGGCAAACAAAATAGGGTCGGTAGGTCGGTATTTTTTTTTCCCCCAAAAAACATATTTTCAAGTTATTTTGCCAAAAAACAGACTTTTTTTTTTTTTTACTCCAAATGCAAAAAAAAGTCTAGGGTAGCGCGAAAAAAATAGGGTCGGTCGGGATACCGTAAACAGACTCTTTTTTTTGGCCTAATCATAACCTTAGTAAATTTACCCCCCTTTTGAGACTCCCTCCTGTTTAAGACCGGATTTTCTCAGATTGTTTGAGGTTTTACAAGGGGGGGGGGGGGGGTCAACTGTAATTGACTGTCTGGAAGGGAACGGTATAATCACGTGGGGGGAAGAGGTGGGTGCGGGAGAGGGGGAGAGGGAGGGGGGTTGGGGTAGTAGGTGAACAACGGGCAACACCCAAACCTCCCACACACACTTTGTCCTAACATGATCATGAACCTCATTATTCTGTTGATGGTCGGTAAAATCACTCACTATACTCATATATATATATGCTTTCCGGACATCGTATCGTATGTGAACAGATCGGTCGAGATAGCGCTGCAATGATTTTACAAATCTGTAAAAACACTGATATATCACGCATAAACTGTAATCTCCTACGCTATCGAGGGGTCGAATTGGCAACATAATTATGGTGAATAAACAAAATATATTAAACAAGTCGCGTAAGGCGAAATTACAACATTTAGTCAAGCTGTCGAACTAACAGAATGAAACTGAACTCACTGCATTTTTACAGCAAGAGCGTATACTCGTAGCATCGTCAGTCCACCGCTCGATGCACAGGCAGTGAAATTGACAAGAAGAAGAGCGGGGTAGTAGTTGCGCTGAGAAGGATAGCACGCTTTTCTTTATCTCTATTCTTTTTAACTTTCTGAGCGTGTTTTTAATCCAAACATATCACATCTATATGTTTTTGGAATCAGGAACCCACAAGGAATAAGATGAAATTGTTTTTAAATCGATTTCGGAAATTTTATTTTAATAATAATTTTTATATTTTTAATTTTCAGAGCTTGTTTTTAATCCGAATATAACATATTTATATGTTTTTGGAATCAGAAAATAATGAAGAATAAGATAAACGTAAATTTGGATCGTTTAAAAAAGGTTTTTTTTTTTTTACAATTTTCAGATTTTTAATGACCAAAGTCATCAATTAATTTTTAAGCCACCAAGCTGAAATGCAATACCGAAGTTCGGCCTTCGTCGAAGATTGCTTGGCCAAAATTTCAATCAATTTGATTGAAAAATGAGGGTGTGACAGTGCCGCCTCAACTTTTACAAAAAGCCGGATATGACGTCATCAAAGATATTTATCGAAAAAAAGAAAAAAACGTCCGGGGATATCATTCCCAGGAACTCTCATGTCAAATTTCATAAAGATCGGTCCAGTAGTTTGGTCTGAATCGCTCTACACACACACACAGACAGACAGACAGACACACACACACACACACACACACACACACACACACACACACACACACACACATACACCACAACCCTCGTCTCGATCCCCCCCTCTACGTTAAAACATTTAGTCAAAACTTGACTAAATGTAAAAAGCTCTCGGACTAGAAATAAATATAATATACAAAAATGCCCGGCCATTACACGCTCGCTGCAATAGTGCACGAGTCATAAATCAGGACCTACATGAATGGCGTTGCTGATTGAATGAAGGGCAAATCTTTGCCGTATCAATGAGTCGATCTATTAAGGCCTGTCTATTGTTGACGCTTCGCTGATCTTTGGGCGCGTCTCTTTCTCCCCATGACGTCACTGCTTTCGTCACACTTATATATGACCTTCATATCACCCCCTCACCCTTCACCCAGTACCCTCTTCTTCCGCCCATCCCCCAGTCCGCACGCGCCCCCCATGACCTGTTTTCTTGAATTATCGTGCATTGAATGTCGTTGGTGAATTTTATGTTACCTTGGCTGTAGACACCCCTCCCCCCCCCCCCCCCCCCCCACGTATTGTGCTCTCTTTCTCTCTTTTTTTTTTTATTAATTTGTAATTACTTTTTATCGGGCTTTGATCAATTCCCCGTTGGCAGTCTGAGCTCGCCGTGGTCGGTCGATGCAACCTTCATTCTTTCTGTATCTGTAACAATCTGGTTTATTCACGGCAACCGCCGATCGAAAGAATCCTATTAAATTGTCTGTGTACGGCAATCTTGCTGTCTGCAACGTTCTCAAAACTTTTCCCTGAAGTTGCAGCCTTTCTTCCTCCATCCATTTCGTTTATTTGTGGTGCTATGCAAAAATTGGGACTGTAGTTCTAGTGAAGCGGTTATGGGCACGGTGCCCGTTATGTGACCGTCAGTCTTCAGTGCACAAGTGTCACTGCCGAAGCCAACCACCGGTACAAGCAACTATGGTGACCTACTAGCAGCAGAAGCGATCATTACTTAAGAGTACGATTAACATAGATTATTACCAGTGACAGTTATACATTAAACTGTCAGAGCAAAGAATTGTGTCTAAGTATGACCTTTGCCCAAATAATTGTTTACCGTATGCTGCTTTGTCAGAACAAAAGAAGCAAATGTGTTTATTGCATGATAAATCTTGCGATAATGATTACAGGAGTCACTGATGATTACATATCACCCTGCCCTTACGCTTTAATTGTATCACCATATGATATGTCGTGTTGTACTTTCAGTGTTCACTTCAATGAACTGTCTCTCTATCGTCGATGTTTTAAAAACGTGTCTATGTCGTTTGTCCTTTTAAGACAAGATGGCTATGAATTTTATAACTTTTTAATAATATTATGGAAATAAATTTCTTCAAACTTTTTATTTTCCCAGTCTCCTAAATGTACGGTTACTCAATTAAAAGGCGAAATAAATGGTACGTGACAGTATTTACCTAAAATGTTATCACATGACATTTAAACTTTGACTGGGCCTTAATTCCTCCTTCATCCCCCAGCCCCTACCCCCCCCCCCCTCTCTCTCTATCACTCTCAGTCTCTCTCTCTCTCTCCCTCCCTCCCTCCCTCTACCACTCTCTTTCTCTCTCTCTCTCTCTCTCTCTCTCTCTCTCTCTCTCTCTCTCTCTCTCTCTCTCTCTCTCTCTCTCTCTCTCTCTCTCTCTCTCTCTCTCTTTCTCTCTCTCTCTCAAGGACAGATTGTAAGAAAAGGCGTAGCCTTAAATCTAAATCCTTGTAAAATAAAGTTCTCTCTCTCTGTGCCACTCTCTCTCTCTACCACTCTCTCTCTCTCTTTATGACAATCTCTCTCTCTCTCTCTCTCTCTCTCTCTCTCTCTCTCTCTCTCTCTCTCTCTCTCTCTCTCTCTCTCTCTCTCTCTCTGTTCGAAGCGTATCAACAACAATGTCGAAAATAGAGCCTAGTTAAATTCAAGAGTCAGTCGATATAAATGTGAAAGAATAATCGAGTGCCCCTGTTGTCTGTAAATCCATAAACTGGCTCTAACCTGTCAGGACAAAGAGCGGCATAAGGTAATATACTGTTCAATCGAATGCAACTTTGCATTTATCAGCGACAGTAACGAACATCTCAATAATTATCCATTTTGGCACTACACGGCCTCCATACATTGCAACAAAGCGTCTTTTGAGTAGCATAATGATTGCGATCACTGGAGTGGTTTACACTTCGTGCACCGAGATAGCCCTGACACACAGGTTGGCCGTTCCTCTTTAGGGCCTCAAAAGTACAGTAGACTCACCAGGACAAAAGTGTGCAAAAATAGCAAAACTGTTCGATTTAAAAAACAAAAAACAAAAAAAACCGCTGACTGTTTGACTGTTGTAAGCGAAAAATACAGTTTGCACGCAATGAGAGAAGCGTGAAAAATACCACATCCTTTCAATTTGATTGAAGAAACACGCAGGTCATTACTCTGTAGGGCTTTCAATCCAATGTCAACAGTGTGAACAATACCATGACTGTTGGATTTTTAACAGATATGTACTTATCAGTTTATCAAATAAATGTCAACCTAAATCTTGCCGACATCATTATACAAAAGTTGCCTTGAGGAATAAAAGTATGCCTCGAAAGTTTGAGAGTTTTATTTTTCAAGGGTGTAGAAAAAATACTACCATTCTTCGACCTTTTCTTTCTTTTTTGTTAAAAGATATTTGCTTGCAAATCCCTCAAGAAGTATAGTAGACATACGACGACAACAAGTAAGAAACAAGTCGCGTAAGGCGAAAATACAATATTTAGTCAAGTAGCTGTCGAACTCACAGAATGAAACTGAACGCAATGCCATTTTACTCGTAGCATCGTCAGGCCACCGCTCATGGCAAAGGCAGTGAAATTGACAAGAAGAGCGGGGTAGTAGTTGCGCTAAGAAGGATAGCACGCTTTTCTGTACCTCTCTTTGTTTTAACTTTCTGAGCGTGTTTTTAATCCAAACATATCATATCTATATGTTTTTGGAATCAGAAACCGACAAGGAATAAGATGAAAGTGTTTTTAAATTGATTTGGACAATTTAATTTTGATAATAATTTTTATATATTTAATTTTCAGAGCTTGTTTTTAATCCGAATATAACATATTTATATGTTTTTGGAATCAGCAAATATAAAAATGCCTCTTCTGTTCGACTTTTGTTGCTCGCGTTCCTCTTTAGGGCTATAACGTACTACAGCAGACAAAAAATGACAAAAGTTTGGACAAATGTACGACAGTTTGACATCACTTTTGTTCTTTTTTTTAAGAAACAGATCTTTACTTGTCAGTTTATAAAGAAAATGTAAATGTAACTTTCCGAACACGTTATGCATCAATTGCCCTGAGTTCTAAAAATATGCCCTGACCGTTGGAAAACAACAGATGACAGTACAAGAAGGAGGTATAATTATAACAGTTTCGACACAATAGGTATGTGTTGCCTTGAAGTCCACATGTATGTCAAGACCGGTTTTTGAGATTGAGACGTCGGTTTATGATAGAAGTGTGAATTAGGAATGCTTGGGAGGCTCGGTCGATAGCTATCAGCTTACAGTACCGTACCTATTGAAGTCTGATAAAACGTCACGACGATCTGATTTACATGAGAAATATAATATTGGGTTTATTTCATGCCATGCTTTATTATCCCATTGCTGGAAACATTTGGGCCGCTATGTTCCTCCCAGTGGAAAGCTAGCAGAAACATTTGGGCCGCTATGTTCCTCCCAGTGGAAAGCTAGCAGAAACATTGGGCCGCTATGTTCCTCCCAGTGGAAAGCTAGCAGAAACATTTGGGCCGCTATGTTCCTCCCAGTGGAAAGCTAGCAGAAACATTTGGGCCACTATGTTAAATTCCTCCCAGTGGAAAGCTAGCAGAAACATTGTGCCGCTATGTTCCTCCCAGTGAAAAGCCAGCAGAAACATTTGGGCCGCTATGTTCCTCCCAGTGAAAAGCCAGCAGAAACATTTGGGCCGCTATGTTCCTCCCAGTGGAAAGCTAGCAGAAACATTTGGGCCGCTATGTTCCTCCCAGTGAAAAGCCAGCAGAAACATTTGGGCCGCTATGTTTAGTCACAGTGGAAAGCTAGCAGAAACATTTGGGCCGCTATGTTCAGTCACAGTGGAAAGCTAGCAGAAACATTTGGGCCGCTATGTTCAGTCACAGTGGAAAGCTAGCAGAAACAAGAGTCGCCCTATAGGTGTCTGCGTGTTGAGGTGTGATCAGCCACCTGCACGTCTGGGAGAATTACCGTGGTCTTTTTATATTTAGTCAAGTTTTGACTAAATATTTTAACATCGAGGGGGAATCGAAACGAGGGTCGTGGTGTATGTGCGTGTGTGTGTGCGTGCGTGTGTGCGTGTGTGTGTGTGTGTGTGTGTGTGTAGAGCGATTCAGACTAAACTACTGGACCGATCTTTATGAAATTTGACATGAGAGTTCCTGGGTATGAAATCCCCGAACGTTTTTTTCATTCTTTTGATAAATGTCTTTGATGACGTCATATCCGGCTTTTCGTGAAAGTTGAGGCGGCACTGTCACGCCCTCATTTTTCAACCAAATTGGTTTAAATTTTGGTCAAGTATTCTTCGACGAAGCCCGGGGTTCGGTATTGCATTTCAGCTTGGTGGCTTAAAAATTAATTAATGACTTTGGTCATTAAAAATCGGAAAATTGTAAAAAAAAAATAAAAATTTATAAAACGATCCAAATTTACGTTTATCTTATTCTCCATTATTTGCTGATTCCAAAAACATATAAATATGTTATATTCGGATTAAAAACAAGCTCTGAAAATTAAATATATAACAATTATTATCAAAATTAAATTGTCCAAATCAATTTAAAAACACTTTCATCTTATTCCTTGTCGGTTTCTGATTCCAAAAACATATAGATATGATATGTTTGGATTAAAAACACGCTCAGAAAGTTAAAACAAAGAGAGGTACAGAAAAGCGTGCTATCCTTCTTAGCGCAACTACTACCCCGCTCTTCTTGTCAATTTCACTGCCTTTGCCATGAGCGGTGGACTGACGATGCTACGAGTATACGGTCTTGCTGAAAAATTACATTGCGTTCACTTTCATTCTGTGAGTTCCACAGCTACTTGACTAAATATTGTATTTTCGCCCTACGCGACTTGTTCGTTCCTGTCATGGCGTTGACGCGAGAGTGCGACCTGAAGCCAATTGACATTAGGGACTTATCCCCGGTCATGCACGCGAAATGCGCGAGACGTTTACACTTGTGTTATCGCAAGTCCGAAGGTGGGCAAGTCGCGAGATACCTTCCTTACATTCTACTAACTGACCACATGGACTTTCAGGCCTCGAATTTCCGGTCACTTCTGTCGACGCCTCATTTTCTCGCAGAAACTTGAACATGGCAGAAGAAATCAACAGGGGAAGTAACTACTCATGAAAGGAAACACAAGTTTGTATTAAAGTCTGGAGTGAGGACACTTTATTCAAATGGCGAATTTCACTGAGATAAGTGGGACTACGAAGAAAACACATGGCTAATTCGGGATAGTGCTAGGTCCACAAGAAACTGCCTACTCGTTCCTTTACGAAAAATGGCGTCATTGTTATTTAATTCTAATTTAACAGGATACACGCAAGCATGCACTTCCATTCTGGTAGGCTACCAGCCATGTTGCATTTCATGCAGTCTTATTACAGGGGTCAAGAATGCATTTTGGTTTAGTTTTATATTATGTTAATGGGCTATCCCACGTTACCTTTATCCCGCGCCTGTCGCGTGCTTAGCGCGCTCTCTAATGTGAATTTCCTGTTGTTGGCTGTTCAAAGTTAGAGCGACCTTACTGCACTTGTCAAAATTATTTCTACAAAGAGAGTGCAGTCCAGGCTTTGTCGCCCAGAACATGAAGTGAGTCGCACGTGCGGAATATATTCACACCATAATGCCAATTGCATGGCATGTCATAGACAGGACAAGCAATCGGCTCATTTCTTTTCGGTGAAATTATAAATTGTCCTAATTTTTACGCATGTCATTCAAGAATTGCTGGGTGACAAAATATCTTGTACAACAACAAAAAAGCCTTCAGATATTAATTTGATAACGTTGTTCTTGATAAAATCATACCCCTCAGTCTCTGCTTTCCTTTTAGGCGGTCAACGAATTCCACACAAGTCTGATTTTGTAGCATATGAACATTTGTAACGCTTTTATTGATTTACAAGCATACAACCACTCACAAATATTCTGTAAAGGCTTTCTTTTTGTATAAATTATACGGTCCCCACAACCACATGGAATAAAGTCACAGCCTGCTTCCAACAAAGCTTGAAATCGTTTATCATAGTTTTGTGTGTGTTTTTATATTTAGTCAAGTTTTGACTAAATATTTTAACATCGAGGGGGAATCGAAACGAGGGTCGTGGTGTATGTGCGTGTGTGTGTGCGTGTGTGTGTCTGTGTGTGTGTGTGTGTGTGTGTGTGTGTGTAGAGCGATTCAGACTAAACTACTGGACCGATCTTTATGAAATTTGACATGAGAGTTCCTGGGTATGAAATCCCCGAACGTTTTTTTCATTTTTTTGATAAATGTCATTGATGACGTCACATCCGGCTTTTCGTGAAAGTTGAGGCGGCACTGTCACGCCCTCATTTTTCAACCAAATTGGTTGAAATTTTGGTCAAGTACTCTTCGACGAAGCCCGGAGTTCGGTATTGCATTTCAGCTTGGTGGCTTAAAAATTAATTAATGACTTTGGTCATTAAAAATCTGAAAATTGTAAAAAAAAATAAAAATTTATAAAACGATCCCAATTTACGTTTATCTTATTCTCCATCATTTGCTGATTCCAAAAACATATAAATATGTTATATTCGGATTTAAAACAAGCTCTGAAAATTAAATATATAAAAATTATTATCAAATTTGTTTTTCGAAATCAATTTAAAAACACTTTCATCTTATTCCTTGTCGGTTCCTGATTCCAAAAATATATAGATATGATATGTTTGGATTAAAAACACGCTCAGAAAGTTAAAACAAAGAGAGGTACAGAAAAGCGTGCTATCCTTCTCAGCGCAACGAATACCCCGCTCTTCTTGTCAATTCCACGTGCACTGCCTTTGCCACGGGCGGTGGAGTGACGATGCTACGAGTATACGGTCTTGCTGCGTTGCGTTGCGTTCAGTTTCATTCTGTGAGTTCGACAGCTACTTGACTAAATATTGTATTTTCGCCTTACGCGACTTGTTTTTATATTTAGTCAAGTTTTGACTAAATATTTTAACATCGAGGGGGAATCGAAACGAGGGTCGTGGTGTATGTGCGTGTGTCTGTGTGTGTGTCTGTGTGTGTGTGTGTGTAGAGCGATTCAGACTAAACTACTGGACCGATCTTTATGAAATTTGACATGAGAGTTCCTGGGTATGAAATCCCCGAACGTTTTTTTCATTTTTTTGATAAATGTCTTTGATGACGTCATATCCGGCTTTTCGTGAAAGTTGAGGCGGCACTGTCACGCCCTCATTTTTCAACCAAATTGGTTGAAATTTTGGTCAAGTACTCTTCGACGAAGCCCGGGGTTCGGTATTGCATTTCAGCTTGGTGGCTTAAAAATTAATTAAATGACTTTGGTCATTAAAAATCTGAAAATTGTAAAAAAAAATAAAAATTTATAAAACGATCCAAATTTACGTTTATCTTATTCTCCATCATTTGCTGATTCCAAAAACATATTTATGTTATATTCGGATTAAAAACAAGCTCTGAAAATTAAATATATAAAAATTATTATCAAATTTTTTTTTTCGAAATCAATTTAAAAACACTTTCATCTTATTCCTTGTCGGTTCCTGATTCCAAAAATATATAGATATGATATGTTTGGATTAAAAACACGCTCAGAAAGTTAAAACGAAGAGAGGTACAGAAAAGCGTGCTATGCAGCATAGCGTAACCACTACCCCGCTCTTCTTGTCAATTTCACTGCCCATGCCGTGAGCAGTGGACCACGAGTATACGGTCTTGCTGCGTTGCATTGCGTTCAGTTTCATTCTGTGAGTTCGACAGCTACTTGACTAAATATTGTATTTTCGCCTTACGCGACTTGTTTATATTTAGTCAAGTTTTGACTAAATATTTTAACATCGAGAGGGAATCGAAACGAGGGTCGTGGTGTATGTGCGTGTGTCTGTCTGTCTGTGTGTGTGTGTGTGTAGAGCGATTCAGACTAAACTACTGGACCGATCTTTATGAAATTTGACATGAGAGTTCCTGGGTATGAAATCCCCGAAATTTTTTTTCATTTTTTTGATAAATGTCTTTGATGACGTCATATCCGGCTTTTCGTGAAAGTTGAGGCGGCACTGTCACGCCCTCATTTTTCAACCAAATTGGTTGAAATTTTGGTCAAGTACTCTTCGACGAAGCCCGGGGTTCGGTATTGCATTTCAGCTTGGTGGCTTAAAAATTAATTAATGACTTTGGTCATTAAAAATCTGAAAATTGTAAAAAAAAATAAAAATTTATAAAACGATCCAAATTTACGTTTATCTTATTCTCCATCATTTGCTGATTCCAAAAACATATAAATATGTTATATTCGGATTAAAAACAAGCTCTGAAAATTAAATATATAAAACTTATTATCAAATTTTTTTTTTCGAAATCAATTTAAAAACACTTTCATCTTATTCCTTGTCGGTTCCTGATTCCAAAAATATATAGATATGATATGTTTGGATTAAAAACACGCTCAGAAAGTTAAAACGAAGAGAGGTACAGAAAAGCGTGCTATGCAGCATAGCGTAACCACTACCCCGCTCTTCTTGTCAATTTCACTGCCTATGCCGTGAGCGGTGGACCACGAGTATACGGTCTTGCTGCGTTGCATTGCGTTCAGTTTCATTCTGTGAGTTCGACAGCTACTTGACTAAATATTGTATTTTCGCCTTACGCGACTTGTTTTTTTTTTGCATTTGAAGCGTATCAGACAAAAACAATTCAACTAAACCACAGCGCACAACAACTTCAAGGGGTATGAGTTGGGCGGGGGTCAGTGGTGTGTGGGTGCTACTGCGCATGTCAGCATGTAGTTGTCTGATTTGCTTCCCGTTTTTGTGTGTCAGGGTCATTTGAAGGCAATCACACCTCAAACTTCTCGTTTGAATTAAATATGTTTCAAGTGTCAGCAAACAGAGGCATAACGCTGTCTAGGTGGGTGGGTGGTGATTGGTCTGATATTTCCTTGTGTGCACGTATTCTTTTCAAATGTTTAATTGACAAAAATGGCAAACACATTCCCTTCCTTGTAAAAGGGGAACTGACTACCCAACGAAAAAAATGAAACAGTTTCGAAAGTATTATAATTTGGTTTATTCACACCACAAAAACCCGTGTTCAGATACACAATCGATACGACTTCAAAAACTGCCCGGCTCAGGGTACGAAGGGTAGGGTTGGGGTGGGAGTGTGGCCGGTGTCGTGTGGAGGGGGGAGGGTGGTGGTGGGAGGGGGTGTGCCTTGTGGAGAGAGAGGGAGAGGGGGTGGGGTGGGGTAGTGTTCATATTGGAATGCATTATGGAATGTGCGCTTTCATTCACGTAAAATAAATGTCCCATATTAATATTTCCAAAGCTTAAGAAGAGAGAAAGATTGAATTCCCCAAGTAGGATCTTCAACTGTCATCATTTGACACAAAACAGCAACAGCCTCATCCGCATACAGTGCTGAGTGTATCTTTAAAAAGTCTCCACATCACAAACCGTGTGGCCGCATTCATCAGTATAGATCCCACACGGACACTTCAACATCTGGTGACACCAACAACGCACTAGCAGCACGGCAATGTAGCAGACGACTTTTTGCCATGCACATTATTTTTGTTGATCTCGAGCACAAGGGCACGAGGACTTTAGCGCGTGCAGAGGTCAAGGTCGCGGATCGTGGTCGATGATGGGATTTCGCAAGGTTGCGGTGTGAATTAAAGGCACCGTACTTCCCGAGAACAAGACCATGATTACCGCCGCAGATCTGTCCTGACTTTTTTGTGGAATAAGACCATTCCTCCACCTGGACACATACCACCAATGAGTGTCTCGATCTCAAATGTCATATTTTGGTAAACAATACGAATAACGTATATTGTCATCATTTTCACAGGTTTTTCATTCATAACAAGCTGGGTGACGAAAAGAAACAAGAAAACCAGTGTTGATAAGTTTGTGTGTGTGTGTGTGTGTGTGTGTGTGTGTGTGTGTGTGTGTGTGTTTATGTGTACGTGTGTGTGTGTGTGTGTGTGTGTGAGGGTGTGTGTGAGTGTGTGAGTGTGTGTGCGCGCGCGTGTGGGTGTGGGTGTGTGTGCGTGTGAGTACTGATGTGAGTGTGTGTGTGTGGGTGGGGGGGGGGGGGGTAGGCGTATGCATGCGTGCGTGCGAGCGTGCGTACGTTTGTGTGTGTGTGTGTGTGTGTGTATTTATGTGTGTGTGTGTGTGTGTGTGAGTGTGAGTGTGTGTGTGCCGTGTATGTGAGTGTGTGAGCCGGTGTGTGTGTGTGTGTGTGTGTGTGTGTGTGTGTGTGTGTGTGCTGCGACCTTGGTCGATAATGATAAAAACAGAACACGATAATTATGCTCTCCCCTCGGACCGACAAAAAAGCTGGACTGACATGCAACCAGCCACCAAACATCTTTTACTACCCACTCCGTACAGGAAGCGAGCAGGCTAATCATTTCCGGCATGATGAAGATTGTTCTGGCTCACATCGTGTTAAAAACCTCAACAGATCTGCTGGGGTAGACTTGATGATTTTCACAAAAAGGAACGAACCTTTAAGCTGTGTTCTGCGAAGGTCGAAAAAATTGCCGTTCTAGTTCTTCCAGTGCTAATCACAAACGACCCGTATTTTCATTGTACAAAAATCGGTCGAGAGATTTTATTCAAAGTTCGCATGGAAATACTGCAAGACTACTCACGACTTTTTACTGTCATCCAGAAATATCGGTCGAGATATTTACATAATGAGTGTGCAGGGAAATCCTGACCTCCAGCAATTTTTTGAAAGAACAGTTATATAATTATAATCTTTAATGGATGATAGTCGTATGGAAAGAGATGAGGCACAGAGAGATCGAGAGAGAGAGAGAGAGAGAGAGAGAGAGAGAGAGAGAGAGAGAGAGAGAGAGAGAGAGAGAGAGTCTGCAAAAGGCATGTGTTTTTAAAAAAATAATTAAAATATCACAAACATTTTCAACGAATCACAGAATTGTTACAATAATACAGAGACACTATCTTTAGTGAATGCTTGGAATATGACCGAAAGTGCAAACGTTATATATTCTGTCAATGTGAGCATACAATTATCAGAAAGGTACATGCGTTATTATTTTCAATGAGTTCAACACATTTTGACATGAATGCCGACCATATACACTATTCTAACAAAAAAGTGCTGAAACATTGGCAGGATAGCAGACACGTTTTTTTAAGGGAATGTTAAAAGTATTACGAAAGCACACATGTATGTGTTTTAAAAGAAAGCTAGCTGAAAACCTCACAAAAAGACAAATACATTTTCCCCCAAAAATCCATGACAATACCGATAGATCGAGTACAGACATACTTTGTCCTGATTATTTCAAAGATTGCACAATGCAAGCACTCTTTCAGCAAACACTAAAACCAGGGGACTGGTATAAAACAAGTGTAAGTTTAAATTGAATGTTTGAAATAATAATATTTAGAGACTGTTATTTACGGGATAGAAATGTATGATAAAAAAAAGGAATATGTTATGATTATTTTTATTTATTTACTTAAACATATTAGTTTACTGATAAAGTTTGTTGATCTAAAAATGTACACATTTGACTGAGAAAAGAAAAGACCTATGAAGAAGGTTTGCTCCAAGCCACATACGAAAAAAAAAAAATAAAAAAAAAATAATAATAAGGCAAAAAATGATTGTAGTAGCAAACCTGCATGCAACTGAGGTTAAAAAAGAAGAAAAAAAAAAACAAAAAAAACTTAAACCAGCACAAGAGTACATACTCTCCTTGACTTTCTAAAAGTATTTCAAAGTACAGATGATCTTTCTTGAAATGCTAGACATATCGTAAGAGTGCCAGAGCTGATGCTGAAATTCAAACAGGTCAGTTACAATTTCAAGAGCAGATTAAAAGAAATTTGGTATTTCTATTCTTGAGACAGAATCGTATAAAATCATAAAAGCACAAACACTGAAATAGTCTCCGAATAACAAAAAGAAACCTGTGTAACACAAGTCTCTCTCTCTCTCTTTCTCTCTCTCTCTCTCTCTCTCTCTCTCTCTCTCTCTCTCTCTCTCTCTCTCTCTCTCTCTCTCTCTCTCTCTCTCTCTCTCTCACGAAGATTTGGCTCTGTAATACATTGTTTTGCTGAGCTAATGTATTGTTGGGTTACTTTCCGTTTATCTTCATTGCTTTACACCCAATTTTGAACACTACCTTATGATCTACAATGCTTCTACATAATGCGCTTCATGTACATAAACTTATATGTTCTACCATTAATGTTTTTATGTAACTTTTTTCCCCCTAGTCATAGTTATAGTAAAATAGTTTAGTCCCTCTTTAGGGCGAGGGCCAGATGCAAAAAAGCATATCTATGCTTATTCTTGTCACCCTCGAAAAATAAAGATTTGTCATTGTCATTGTCATTCTCTCTCTCTCTCTCTCTCTCTCTCTCTCTCTCTCTCTCTCTCTCTCTCTCTCTCTCTCTCTCTCTCTCTTCATTGGATATGTGATGGGGTGGAGTGGAAGGGGGGGTAGGCCAGGAAGCATAAATGAGACGCCAAGACAGAGGTTGCAATAACGTGACTTTTACTTAACGTACACCAGAAGCAAACACCAGAAAGTTAACACCAGAAAGTTAACACCAGAAAGTTGACACCAGAAAGCAGTGTAGATTCTCCTCAGTGAGCACACGCAGTGAAACGTAAACACAAGAGCACAGGTATCGGAATCTAACACCACAAGTCGACCGACACAATCGAGCAGCACACAGCTCAGTATATCACAAATCGCGTTCTCTGCTCTAGCCTAAATGCTCAGTCTTTTAAAGGCTGGTCAACTCCGATTCCCAATAGCCAATAGGAAAGGCTACCCGGTGTCAGACAACGGGGGGCGTTCTACTTAAGATTGCCTGCCCAATGAAAGGGATCGTTAAAGAGGCAGAAATCGTTACAGAGGTGTCACACACCGGAAATATTACGCACACCGGATAAGGCTCATTATATTACAACCAGTTACAAAGAAGGGGGAGAGGGGTAAGAGACTAAAACCTCCGGCCAAGCCACCCTGTCAAAAGAAATGACACCCACTTGACAAAACGCCGTCCAACGATACCCAGACAGTCCGGCGGCACATTACATAACGACCACCTAAATCTGGGATAAGAGGTTAGAAATGCATCCGGTCAAGAGTCTACCCTACGATAGTAGACACACAATAATCCTCGCTGGAGACACAACTTGGGTCAGGGGAAGATAATAGACAGGGGAGGCAACTGGGTCGGGCTGGGGATAATTACACAAAAAGACTGTGTACGCCACTTGACTACATCCCCCCCAGCTCTATACCAACTGCGTCCTCGCAGGTACAGCGCCTCGGGAATAGCTGAAAATGACATCTATAAATCAAACACAAGTTCACTCAAGTGAAACAACAAATAAAATCAGAAACGGTAACGGATGACACGCACAGTCACCCAACCCATTCATACAAGACACAATACAACAGGCAATCAATACTCATAGTGTACACACAGTCTCTTAGCAGAACACGAACAGTCTCACAAATGACACATTGCCCACATGACAGCAGCACATTGTTTTCCTGACTGTTCACGAGGGGGTGGTTTAGCTGGGACTTGGAGTAAAGGGGCAGGACAAATTGAGCACAGAATCCCACAATGTTATCGGGTCAGCGTCGTGAAGCTCTACGGGGACTGGGGCTGTCGCAAGCCGATGCTCTTTCTCTGTGAGCTGCTGTCGCAACAACGCTTCCAGGTCTTTGCGAATGTGTCCTGCTGCTTTCCGCTCAATTGACACCTCTTCACACTTGAAAACTAACCGCTCTCTAAGTTGGCGTATTTCTAAGTCCTTCTGAAAACGTTCATCCTGTAACTGTTGTTTGGCCTCCAGTTCCTTCTTCAGTCGGGTCTCTAATCTGTCAATGGAGGCCTCGTGCTTCGACGTCAGCTGTTCCTGAGCAGTCACAACCTCCTCTGTCTGACTGCTCTGCTCGCGGGGCGGTTGCTTGATGGATGTTGACTGCTGGTCCACACGTAGCTCACTGGGCTGTCTCCATGACAGCGGTTGTTCACCTCCATGCCGCTTGGTAGGGCACCTGCTCTGTAGATGCCCGTGGCGGTTGCAAAGCCAACAACGTGGCTTCGCGGATGGTTGCTGTTGACGAGAGGCAGCCGGCGGGCGTTGGTGCAAGGCAGCTCGAAGCTCTGCTGACTTGATGGCGAGTTCGCTGACTTGTAATTGCAAGCTGCGTACCTCAGTGCTGCTCTCTGTTGCTTGTTGTTGTTGCTTCGTCACCACCTCGAAATCTTCCCTCATCCACCTGAGAGCTTCTGCACGGACTGCCGCAAAAGTGACAGCCTCACGCCCTCTCGCAAAGCGCATGAGGTCCCGTCTCATTGCAGGCAAGAACAGTCCGTGCATGAATTGCTCACGAAGTGCAGCATCAGTAACTGTACCGGCAACAACAGCATTCGTCTTCACCTGCAGAGCCTGCAACTTGTGGGCATATGAGAGAATGCCCTCCTCTTGACTCTGGCAGATGCTGTAAAACGACGCTAGTAGAGTGGAAATGCTGGCGTGGTCCCCAAACGTGTCCTGCAGGATGGTCAAGACAAGGTCAGCCGTGGCAGTTG
>NW_027128326.1:60000-77012 GCF_037325665.1 Littorina saxatilis
CACCCAGATACTTTTCTTTTTCAAGTTCTCCTTTAAACATCCTGTATACATCAAATCTCACACTTGTATCAAGTTTACAGTGCCAGTTTTGCTCAAAGCAGTCTTGCAGACGTTGCTGTAATGTTCTAATAAACGCACATTCCCTACCTACAGACCCGTTCAACCACACATCTCCAAATCCATTCATGCAAAGGAGGCATTTAACTTGTGAGACCCAATTCTGTTTTCCCCTTTCAACTGCGTTTTTTAACATGATGTATGACATCTTTGCATATCTCGAATCCGGCATACAGTTAAGTCTCAACCAGTACTTTACGCTTCGGATATTTGCTAGGATTGACAAAGTGCATCTTCCAAGTTCCCCATACACCATCTGGTTTGGACTGTTTGACGAGATCCCGAGTAATCTTTTACAGGCATACATGTGAACCTTTTCAATCTGTGAACAGTCAAAACATCCCCATAGTTCTGAGCCATAGAGCAAGATGGGAGCAATTTGCGCATCAAATAATTTGAAAAATATGTCCATGTCGTGGCATCCTATATTCCATAAGACTTTAAAAATCTCAATGACACCTTGTTTGGCTCTGGTGATTGCGTCATTGAAAGAGAGATTCAAACGGGCTTGGGTTGTGAATGTCAGACCGAGATACTTGTAAGAGCTAGCACTTGATACTTGCGCGTTTCCGTAGAACCATTTCTCACTTTTGGCTAAATGACCACCGTTTCGAAAAACAACGACTTTGGTTTTATTCATGTTTAGCCTTAACCCAAGACGCTTTGAAACGTTATGTAAGATGTTCAGTTGGTTTTGCAAACCCACTATGGACGATGATAGCAGTGCAATGTCGTCAGCGAACATCAAAAGAAACAGTTCGATCTCGCCGGGAAGCATTTGAATTCCGTGTCTGCCCTTACATATTATTTCCGAGGCAAGTTCGTTTATAAGAAACGAAAAAAGCGTTGGGCTCGCTAGACAGCCCTGCTTCAGGCCTTGTAGGCATTCAAAATAATCAGTATTGCCAGAGTTACATCGGACGCAAGAGAGAACAGATGAGTACATTGACCTAAGCATGTTAAACATTCTTCCTTTTACACCAATCTTTAATAAAACATTCCACAAAACATTCCTTTTAACGGTGTCAAACGCCTTTTGAAAGTCCACAAAAGCAACATATAACTTCTTTTTTAGTTGAAGCTGCTTGGTAACTGCTGCATAAAGAGTGAACATGTGGTCAATTGTGGAGTAATTTTTTCTAAAACCCGCCTGTGACTCAGAGAGAATGTTGTTTTCCTCAGCCCACGCTGTCAAACGGGCATTCATAATACTGGTATACAACTTGCTCACACAACTTAACAAAGAGACGCCTCTATAATTGTCAGGGTTCTCATCATCACCTTTCTTAAATATTGGTTGAATGATAGCCTTTGCCCAATCTGAAGGGTAGTCACCAGTCCTAAAAAGGTCGTTAAACAACGTCAAAAGATAGGGGACGATTGTGTCACCTGTGGTTTTTAAGAGATCATTTAAAACGCCATCTGGTCCCGCTGCTTTCCCTTTTTTTAAGCCACTTAAAGCAGTCCTCACTTCTTCTTCGGTAATATCACTGTTGAGAATGTCGCAGTCAAGTTCGTTTTCTTCTTCAGTGTCAGTATGGTCATGTTCTTGAACATGCCTTCTATCATCATCCTCGTTAAGTACTTTCTTAAAATGATCATACCATGCCTGATCGTCAATAGTTCCTGCGGGTTTACGTTTCCTCCTGAATTTCTTTATCTCCTTCCAAAATGCATGAGAGTCAGAAATATTCAACAGCAGGCTATTCACTCTATTTTGTTTATGACTGTCTTTTTTCTGTTTGAGCACTTTGGAGTATGACTTTCTCTCCATTAGGTATAACATCTTTAACCTGTCTTTCTCTTGTCCTGTCTTTTCCTTTTTGTACATCCGAAATGCCTTGCGTGTTTGTCTTTTTAATTTTCGGCATTCAGAATCGAACCACTTGTTGTTTTCGGAGATTAAAGGTGAGTCATTTTTAAACACCCTTTCCATTGGTTTAGCAGCGTCTTTCAAAGCACACGTAAACAACTCCAATGACCCCTCTGCGTCCTCTTTGATCAAAGCTGTAGCAGCGGCCAGTTTGTTTACAAAGCTTTCAGACTGGATCAAAGTTTTGACCTCTTGCTCTTTTTCTCTGTCCCATATGAGTCTTTTTGTAGATGGCTGTGTTGCTTCACTGATGGGAGGACGGACATGGGCACAATCGACGCTAAACGTTAACCAGAGGGGCATATGCGATGACTCAACCCTCTCATCTACGACTAGACGTTTAGAACGTGACGATAATTCATCAGAGACAACAAAGTAATCAATGACGCTATTTCCATGTACAGCAACATATGTAAAGTGTTCTGATGAATCAGGAGTGCAGTTGCCGTTTAAAATATGCATACCAAAAGATGTACAAAGGGAAAGTAGCTCCCAACCAAATTGGTTAGCCACCTTGTCCTCTGATGACCTAGTGCAAACGTAGGGATCACATCGCTTATCGGCGCTATCCATTTCATCAACAGGGCACACGTTAGATTGGTACTGGCCTGTTCTTGCGTTTAAGTCTCCACAAAGAATGACCTGCAAATCTCCATGTTTTTCAAACATGTCAAGGAGACAACACTCTAGCTCATCGATATGGCATTTAGTTTGTTTCGTGTTATAATATGGCGACGTGGTTGGAGGGACATAGGCTGCCATGAAAATAATGTCTCCCTCTGTAGTAAGCAATGTTTTGGAAAGTTTTAAACATAATATAGTATCAACATGATAGACTAATTTACTTATATCTTTCTTTACGAGAACAACGACGCCCCCTGACCTCCGACCATGACTCGTTAGCTTCCTAGCCGATTTTTGGAAGATTTGAAAATCACTAAAGTGCCGTGATAGGTCGAATGCTTTATCCAAAAATGTCTCTACAAGACAGACAATATCGAACTTCAGGATATAGCCCAGAAAATCAGGGTCAGGTAGCTTAGAAGCCAAGCCATCGACGTTCCAAGTGAGAAATTCTAACGTGCCCTTGCCACCTTCTACTGCCGATGTGACGTGCCCGTGCCGTCAGTCACTGATTTTACTACCACCAAGCATCGTGTCGATACGTCCTGGGCGTTGACCTGTGGCGCCATGGCCTACCCCACGGGCAGTGCCAGCGGTGGAACCCGTCTGGAGCCTGCTGCGTGTCTTCACGCCCGAGTGATCGGCTGTGGCCGTGTACCCAGCACCGCCGGGTTGACTGCTTGCTCCGCCGTCCAGCTGAGCCCTCCGAGAGAGAGAGAGAGAGCTAGAGAGAGAGCGAGAGAGCTAGAGAAAGAGAAAGAGAGAAAGAGAAAGAGAAAGAGAGAGAGAGAGAAAGAGAGAGAGAGAGAAAGTGAAAGAGAGAGAGAAAGAGAGAGAGAAAGAGAGAGAGAGGGAGAGACACGGAAAGACAAGACAAGACAAATTATGTAGGCTATTAAAGAGCGTAATTACATAAGCAAACGATGATCACACGTTATATTAACAGCTCGGAGTGTGTGTGTGTGTGTGTGTGTGTGTGTGTGTGTGTGTGTGTGTGTGTGTGTGTGTGTGTGAGTGTGTGTGTGTGTGTGTGTGACCACATCATTCTTAAACAACACGGTTTTTGTTTTTTTATTCATGGTTATGAGCCATAAAACATATTTCATATACCGACCGACAAAAGCATCTGTAACACCTGCATCCTGAAACCACGCTTTTCTTATCGAAGAATACTTCATTCACCAAACGTCGAAGGCACCTGTCGCCAATTTAGTGTGTGTGTGTGTGTGTATGTGTGTGTGTGTGTGTGTGTGTGTGTGTGTGTGTGTGTGTGTGTGTGTGTGTGTGTGTGTGTGTGTGTGTGTGTGTGTGCGCGCGTACGTGCTTGCTTACGTGCGTGTGTGTGTGTGCGTGTTCGCGCGTGCGTGCGTGCGTGCGTGCGTGCATTTTTGTTTCATTTTTAATTCATTTTATGAAAATGGCTTGAACAGCTTCATTAACTTGCAATACCTAATTAACCTCTTTTTGTCAATCAAACGTGATTTAAACCGAACAGAGATGTGCTATATGTGTACAGAGACAATCTAGCAAAGCCGAGACAAAAAGGAATCTGCTAAAGAACACCAAGAAAAACAAGTCGCGTAAGGCGAAATAACAACATTTAGTCAAGATGTCGAACTCACAGAATAAAACTGAACGCACTGTTTTTTTCACCAAGACCACATACTCGTAGTTTCGTCAGTCCACCGCTCGTGGCAAAGGGAGTGAAATCGACAAGCCATGCAGGCCAGTGGTCGCGCTGAGCAGGATAACACGCTTTTCTTTTTAGCTTACTGAGTTTGTTTTTAATCCAAACATATCATATCTATATGTTTTTGGAATCAGAGACCAACAAGGAATAAGATGAAATTGTTTTTAAATCGATTTCGGAAAATTAATTTTAATCATAATTTTCATATTTTTAATTTTCAGAGCTTGTTTGTAATCCAAATATAACATATGTATATGTTTTTGGAATCAGACAATGACGAAGAATAAGATGAAATTATTTTTGGATCGTTTAATAAAAAAATAATTTTAATTACAAGTTTCCGATTTGTAATGACCAAACTCATTCATTAGTTTTTAAGCAACCAAGCTGGAATGCAATACCAAAGTCCGGCCTTTGTCGAAGATTGCTTTGCCAAAATGTCAATCAATTTGATTGAAAAATGAGGGTGTGACAGTGCCGCCTCAACTTTTAGAAAAAGCCGGATATGACGTCATCAAAGGTATTTATCGAAAAAAATGTAAAAAAAGTCCGGGGATGTCATTCCCAGGAACTCTCATGTCAAATTTCATAAAGATCGGTCCAGTAGTTTAGTCTGAATCGCTCTACACACACACACGCACAGACAGACAGACAGACACACACACACAGACACACACACACACACACACACACACACACACACACACACACACACACACACACACACACACACACACACACACACACATACACCTCGACCCTCGTCTCGATTCCCCCTCTATGTTAAAACTGTAGTCAAGTGGCGTATCCAGTCTTTTTGTGTAATTATCTCCTGCCCGACCCAGTTGCCTCCCCTGTCTATTATCTTCCCCTGACCCAAGTTGTGTCTCCCGCTAGGATTGTTGTGTGTTTACTATCGTAGGGTAGACTCTTGACCGGATTCCTTTCTAACCTCTTATCCCAGATTTAGGTGGTCGTTATGTAATGTGCCGCCAGACTGTCTGGGTATCGTTGGACGGCGTTTTGTCAAGTGGGTGTCACTTCTTTTGACAGGGTGGCTTGGAGGTTTTAGTCTCTTACCCCTCTCCCCCTTCTTTGTAACTGGTTGTAATATAATGAGCCTTATCCGGTGTGCGTAATATTTCCGGTGCGTGACACCTCTGTAACGATTTCTGCCTCTTTAACGATCCCTTTCATTTGGCAGGCAATCTTAAGACGACGCCCCCCGTTGTCTGACACCTAGGTAGCGTTCCTATTGGCTTATCGCCACAGGGGATCGGAAGTGATCAGCCTTTTAAAGACTGAGCATTTAGGCTAGAGGAGAGAACGCGATTTGTAATACTGAGCTGTGTGCTGCTCATATGTGTCGGTCGACGTGTGGTTGTAACTGAATTCCGAAACCTGTGCTCTTGTGTTTACTGTTCCTTTTACGTGTGCTCACTGAGGAGAATCTGTAAGTAACTAAATGCTTTATTCATTCCTTATGCTTTATTCTTATGTTTCATTTGATGCTATGATGTTTGCATATATGTACATTTTGACGCTGATTTGGTCCCGGGCGATGTCCGACCGGTCTCGCGTCAGAGTTGATGACGCCATTTTGATCTATCAGAGAGATGTGTTTTCTAGATCAGTTTCTAATTACTTTTATGATTTGGCGCTGAAATTGAGCGTTGATAACTTCTAATATTTGATGTCGAGAAGACCCATGTGTATCGTTGCCATTTTCCCCATTTTATCACATATTATTTCTGGAGATCAGTAAAGTCTGAGTAGTAGTCGGTTAAAAGCCCAAAGTTAAGCCCTCAGTGCCATTGGCCCGTAAAGCTACCTATTTACGATTTAGGCGCAGAAACCCCTACAATTGATGAACGGGAATTATGGTTGACACATATATTTTGGGTAATGAACTCGTATCATGAGTTATCTTTCTTATTCTTGTCGTTATTATTCAACTCGATGAAGATGTGTCTTCATGGCGATGTACATAACAATTATTTTGCAGTTGCGGTTCATGCAGTTGATTAATTTATGTAGAGCATTTTCCAATGCAAGGCTTAGGCCTAAGGGAAGATGTTGGTTACTTCCCTTGACATTAGCTGTTGTGGAGTTGTTTAACTCACTGTGGATTCTCTTTCAGAGAATGCTGTGTCTGCAGGATTTTGGCTGTATTGTTTAGGTTTATTGTGGAATGTATGTATGGTTAGGATGCATTGGTATGAATGGTGCGTTTTACTTGTTATGCCATGTACTTATATTATGTTTTCTTTTCTTTTCATGTGTCATCAGACACTGCTTTCTGGTGTCTACTTTCTGGTGTTAACTTTCTGGTGTTAACTTTCTGGTGTTAACTTTCTGGTGTTAACTTTCTGGTGTTTGCTTTCTGGTGTTTACTTTCTGGTGTTTACTTTCTGGTGTTTGCTTTCTGGTGATACGTTAAGTAAAAGTCACGTTATCGCAACCTCTGTCTTGGCGTCTCATTTATGCTTCCTGGCCTATCCCCCCCTTCCACTCCACCCTATCACATCTGGCGCTTGCGGAGCAGGATTCAGGAAGTAGAGACGCCGTAGTTAACACCAGAAAGCAGGGGTAGCAGTGTAGGAGGTACTCGGCGTAGCCAAGATGGCGGTCGACGTGGCTCCACGACCCCATTGGCAGGTGTTTCCCCCTCCCAGGCTTCCTGTCTTCACAAGCGGTGATGATGGCTGTCACCTGGACCATTTCACCACCGAGGCACGTCGCGTCATTTCCCACTTCAACATGGCGGCACTTGGAGGGGAGGGAGCAGAGTGGTTGATCCAGTCCCTCGCTGGGGCTGCCAGGAAGGAGGTTAACCTGCACCCCCCTCAGGCGACCGCTACGGCTGACCTAGTCCTGACCATTCTGCAGGACACGTTTGGTGACCACGCCAGCAGTTCTTCACTGCTTTCGTCATTCTTCACGCGCTACCAGGGACAAGAGGAGGGCCTTCTTTCATACGCCCACAGTTTGCAGTCTCTGCATGTCAAGATTAATTCTGTTGTTCCTGATACATTAACAGATGATGCTCTCCGGGATCATTTCATCGATGGACTGTTTTTGCATCCTCTACGACGAGATCTGCTGCGCTTTGTGAGAGGGCGTGAGGCTGTCACTTTTGCGGCAGTCCGTGCCGAAGCTCTCAGGTGGATGAGGGAAGATGTCGATGTAGTGGCTGACCAAGCAACTCCTGTTTCCAAAGAGAGGAGTGCCGGGTTAAGCAGGCTGCAGGTCCCAGTCAACGAACTCGCCGTCAGCTCAGCAGAGCTTCGAGCTGCCCTGGACCAACACCCTCGAGCTGCCCCTCGTCAACAGCAACCGTCCGCGAAGCCACGTTGTTGGCTTTGCAACCGCCACGGGCATCTACAGAGCAGGTGCCCTACCAAGCGTCATGGGAGTCAACAACCGTTGTCATGGAGACAGCCCAGTGAGCTACGTGTGGACCAGCAGTCAACATCCATCAAGCAACCGCCCCGCGAGCAGAGCAGTCAGACAGAGGAGGTTGTGACTGCTCAGGAACAGCTGACGTCGAAGCACGAGGCCTCCATTGACAGATTAGAGACCCGACTGAAGAAGGAACTGGAGGCCAAACAACAGTTACAGGATGAACGCTTCCAGAAGGACTTAGAAATACGCCAACTTAGAGAGCGGTTAGTCTTCAAGTGTGAAGAGGTGTCAATTGAGCGGAAAGCAGCAGGACACATTCGCAAAGACCTAGAAGCGTTGTTGCAACAGCAGCTCACAGAGAAAGAGCATCGGCTTGCGACAGCCCCAGCCCCCGTAGAGCCTCACGACGCTGACCCGATAACATTGTGGGATTCTGTGCTCAATTTGTCCTGCCCCTTTACTCTAAGTCCCAGCTAAACCACCCCCTCGTAAAATCATGAAAACTCTTCAGTCACACATGTGGCGTAACCAGGCCTTGCTTGCTTGTTAGCTATTGTGATCAGCTAAGAGACTGTGTAAAGTATCATTATTGATTGCCTGTTGTATTGTGTCTTGTATGAATGGGTTGGGTGACTGTGAGTGTCATCCGTTACCGTTTCTGATTTTATTTGTTGTTTCACTTGGGTGAACTTGTGTTTGATTTATAGATGTCATTTTCAGCTATTCCCGAGGCGCTGTACCTGCGAGGACGCAGTTGGTATAGAGCTGGGGGGGATGTAGTCAAGTGGCGTATCCAGTCTTTTTGTGTAATTATCTCCTGCCCGACCCAGTTGCCTCCCCTGTCTATTATCTTCCCCTGACCCAAGTTGTGTCTCCCGCTAGGATTGTTGTGTGTTTACTATCGTAGGGTAGACTCTTGACCGGATTCCTTTCTAACCTCTTATCCCAGATTTAGGTGGTCGTTATGTAATGTGCCGCCAGACTGTCTGGGTATCGTTGGACGGCGTTTTGTCAAGTGGGTGTCACTTCTTTTGACAGGGTGGCTTGGAGGTTTTAGTCTCTTACCCCTCTCCCCCTTCTTTGTAACTGGTTGTAATATAATGAGCCTTATCCGGTGTGCGTAATATTTCCGGTGCGTGACACCTCTGTAACGATTTCTGCCTCTTTAACGATCCCTTTCATTTGGCAGGCAATCTTAAGACGACGCCCCCCGTTGTCTGACACCTAGGTAGCGTTCCTATTGGCTTATCGCCACAGGGGATCGGAAGTGATCAGCCTTTTAAAGACTGAGCATTTAGGCTAGAGGAGAGAACGCGATTTGTAATACTGAGCTGTGTGCTGCTCATATGTGTCGGTCGACGTGTGGTTGTAACTGAATTCCGAAACCTGTGCTCTTGTGTTTACTGTTCCTTTTACGTGTGCTCACTGAGGAGAATCTGTAAGTAACTAAATGCTTTATTCATTCCTTATGCTTTATTCTTATGTTTCATTAGATGCTATGATGTTTGCATATATATGTACATTTTGCCTCTGATTTGGTCCCGGGCGATGTCCGACCGGTCTCGCGTCAGAGTTGATGACGCCATTTTATCTATCAGAGAGATGTGTTTCTAGATCAGTTTCTAATCACTTTCATGATTTGGCGCTGAAATTGAGCGTTAATAACTTCTAATATTTGATGTCGAGAAGACCCATGTGTATCGTTGCCATTTTTCCCCAGTTTATCACATATTATTTCTGGAGATCAGTAAAGTCTGAGTAGTAGTCGGTTAAAAGCCCAAAGTTAAGCCCTCAGTGCCATTGGCCCGTAAAGCTACCTATTTACGATTTAGGCGCAGAAACCCCTACAATTGATGAACGGGAATTATGGTTGACATATATTTTGGGTAATGAACTCGTATCATGAGTTATCTTTCTTATTCTTGTCGTTATTATTCAACTCGATGAAGATGTGTCTTCATGGCGATGTACATAACAATTATTTTGCAGTTGCGGTTCATGCAGTTGATTAATTTATGTAGAGCATTTTCCAATGCAAGGCTTAGGCCTAAGGGAAGATGTTGGTTACTTCCCTTGACATTAGCTGTTGTGGAGTTGTTTAACTCACTGTGGATTCTCTTTCAGAGAATGCTGTGTCTGCAGGATTTTGGCTGTATTGTTTAGGTTTATTGTGGAATGTATGTATGGTTAGGATGCATTGGTATGAATGGTGCGTTTTACTTGTTATGCCATGTACTTATATTATGTTTTCTTTTCTTTTCATGTGTCATCAGACACTGCTTTCTGGTGTCTACTTTCTGGTGTTAACTTTCTGGTGTTAACTTTCTGGTGTTAACTTTCTGGTGTTAACTTTCTGGTGTTAACTTTCTGGTGTTAACTTTCTGGTGTTAACTTTCTGGTGTATACTTTCTGGTGATACGTTAAGTAAAAGTCACGTTATCGCAACCTCTGTCTTGGCGTCTCATTTATGCTTCCTGGCCTATCTATTTCCCCCCTTCCACTCCACCCTATCACATCTGGCGCTTGCGGAGCAGGATTCAGGAAGTAGAGACGCCGTAGTTAACACCAGAAAGCAGGGGTAGCAGTGTAGGAGGTACTCGGCGTAGCCAAGATGGCGGTCGACGTGGCTCCACGACCCCATTGGCAGGTGTTTCCCCCTCCCAGGCTTCCTGTCTTCACAAGCGGTGATGATGGCTGTCACCTGGACCATTTCACCACCGAGGCACGTCGCGTCATTTCCCACTTCAACATGGCGGCACTTGGAGGGGAGGGAGCAGAGTGGTTGATCCAGTCCCTCGCTGGGGCTGCCAGGAAGGAGGTTAACCTGCACCCCCCTCAGGCGACCGCTACGGCTGACCTAGTCCTGACCATTCTGCAGGACACGTTTGGTGACCACGCCAGCAGTTCTTCACTGCTTTCGTCATTCTTCACGCGCTACCAGGGACAAGAGGAGGGCCTTCTTTCATACGCCCACAGTTTGCAGTCTCTGCATGTCAAGATTAATTCTGTTGTTCCTGATACATTAACAGATGATGCTCTCCGGGATCATTTCATCGATGGACTGTTTTTGCATCCTCTACGACGAGATCTGCTGCGCTTTGTGAGAGGGCGTGAGGCTGTCACTTTTGCGGCAGTCCGTGCCGAAGCTCTCAGGTGGATGAGGGAAGATGTCGATGTAGTGGCTGACCAAGCAACTCCTGTTTCCAAAGAGAGGAGTGCCGGGTTAAGCAGGCTGCAGGTCCCAGTCAACGAACTCGCCGTCAGCTCAGCAGAGCTTCGAGCTGCCCTGGACCAACACCCTCGAGCTGCCCCTCGTCAACAGCAACCGTCCGCGAAGCCACGTTGTTGGCTTTGCAACCGCCACGGGCATCTACAGAGCAGGTGCCCTACCAAGCGTCATGGGAGTCAACAACCGTTGTCATGGAGACAGCCCAGTGAGCTACGTGTGGACCAGCAGTCAACATCCATCAAGCAACCGCCCCGCGAGCAGAGCAGTCAGACAGAGGAGGTTGTGACTGCTCAGGAACAGCTGACGTCGAAGCACGAGGCCTCCATTGACAGATTAGAGACCCGACTGAAGAAGGAACTGGAGGCCAAACAACAGTTACAGGATGAACGCTTCCAGAAGGACTTAGAAATACGCCAACTTAGAGAGCGGTTAGTCTTCAAGTGTGAAGAGGTGTCAATTGAGCGGAAAGCAGCAGGACACATTCGCAAAGACCTAGAAGCGTTGTTGCAACAGCAGCTCACAGAGAAAGAGCATCGGCTTGCGACAGCCCCAGCCCCCGTAGAGCCTCACGACGCTGACCCGATAACATTGTGGGATTCTGTGCTCAATTTGTCCTGCCCCTTTACTCTAAGTCCCAGCTAAACCACCCCCTCGTAAAATCATGAAAACTCTTCAGTCACACATGTGGCGTAACCAGGCCTTGCTTGCTTGTTAGCTATTGTGATCAGCTAAGAGACTGTGTAAAGTATCATTATTGATTGCCTGTTGTATTGTGTCTTGTATGAATGGGTTGGGTGACTGTGAGTGTCATCCGTTACCGTTTCTGATTTTATTTGTTGTTTCACTTGGGTGAACTTGTGTTTGATTTATAGATGTCATTTTCAGCTATTCCCGAGGCGCTGTACCTGCGAGGACGCAGTTGGTATAGAGCTGGGGGGGATGTAGTCAAGTGGCGTATCCAGTCTTTTTGTGTAATTATCTCCTGCCCGACCCAGTTGCCTCCCCTGTCTATTATCTTCCCCTGACCCAAGTTGTGTCTCCCGCTAGGATTGTTGTGTGTTTACTATCGTAGGGTAGACTCTTGACCGGATTCCTTTCTAACCTCTTATCCCAGATTTAGGTGGTCGTTATGTAATGTGCCGCCAGACTGTCTGGGTATCGTTGGACGGCGTTTTGTCAAGTGGGTGTCACTTCTTTTGACAGGGTGGCTTGGAGGTTTTAGTCTCTTACCCCTCTCCCCCTTCTTTGTAACTGGTTGTAATATAATGAGCCTTATCCGGTGTGCGTAATATTTCCGGTGCGTGACACCTCTGTAACGATTTCTGCCTCTTTAACGATCCCTTTCATTTGGCAGGCAATCTTAAGACGACGCCCCCCGTTGTCTGACACCTAGGTAGCGTTCCTATTGGCTTATCGCCACAGGGGATCGGAAGTGATCAGCCTTTTAAAGACTGAGCATTTAGGCTAGAGGAGAGAACGCGATTTGTAATACTGAGCTGTGTGCTGCTCATATGTGTCGGTCGACGTGTGGTTGTAACTGAATTCCGAAACCTGTGCTCTTGTGTTTACTGTTCCTTTTACGTGTGCTCACTGAGGAGAATCTGTAAGTAACTAAATGCTTTATTCATTCCTTGTGCTTTATTCTTATGTTTCATTTGATGCTATGATGTTTGCATATATGTACACTTTGACGCTGATTTGGTCCCGGGCGATGTCCGACCGGTCTCGAGTCAGAGTTGATGACGCCATTTTGATCTAGCGGAGAGATGTGTTTTCTAGATCAGTTTCTAATTACTTTTATGATTTGGCGCTGAAATTGAGTGTTCATGATCTGGCCCTGTCCTGGGTTCGTTCGTACCTTACTAACCGGACGCAGACCGTTTGTGTCAACGGCATCAAATCTCAACCTTCAGCTCTCCAATACGGTGTCCCGCAAGGGTCCGTGCTTGGCCCCATACTTTTCGTTCTATATGCCTCCCCTGTGTCCGATGTTATCAGTCGCCATGCGTTGTCGCACGAGAGTTTCGCTGATGATACACAGCTTCATCAGTCTGCCCCCCTTGCTGAAGTTGACGATCTGGTATCTCGGACACAGGATTGCATTGCGGACCTCAGTGATTGGATGTCTTTAAACAAACTCCAGTTAAATAGTGACAAAACCGAAGTTATGCTGGCCTGTCCCAAGAAATTTCTCAATCACCCTTCTCTTCCTGCCTCTCTCACTGTCAACGAACTACCTATCTCTTTCTCTCCGTCTGTCCGCAGCCTTGGCGTCACTCTCGATCCAACTCTCTCTTTCCAAAAACACATCTCTAACATCTGCAAGTCCGCCTATCTAGAGCTGCGCAAGATTAGTTCAGTCCGTCACTACCTCACCGCTGATGCAACCAAAACGTTAGTGTGTTCTTTAGTCCTCTCAAAGATAGATTATTGCAATTCTCTTCTGGCCGGTCTCCCTAAGTACCTTTTAGATAGACTTCAAAGGATCCAAAATAACGCTGCCCGCCTGGTCTTCAAATCTTCCAAGTATGAACACGCCACACCCCTTCTTCACTCTCTACACTGGCTGCCAATCACTAAAAGGATCGAATACAAACTCTCCTCTCTTTCTTTTGCCGTCGTTTCTGGTTCTGCCCCAGAATACTTGTCAGAACTCCTCAATCTCTACACCCCCTCTCGTCAGCTTCGCTCCGCCGCCGACACTCGACTCTTCCGACTCCCCACAGTGCAAACAAAAACATGTGGCGAGAGGTCCTTCGCCTATCAAGCCCCTGTGACCTGGAATAGATTACCACTGCCTCTCAGACACACAGATTCTCTCACTACATTCAAGACAAATCTCAAAACACACCTCTTTCAGCGCAAGTGATTTCCCCCCCAGCATCTCCCCACCCACCCCATCCCGCCCCACCTCACCCCCTACCTAGCGCCTAAAATAACGTGTATATATATTTTCTGCGCTTTGTGTCAGCACTGTGTGAGTGTGTGTAAATAGTACCGTTGACACGTTTTTATATAGAAGCCTACTGTGGTTCTTGTGCTTAGGCTGTGTATTGGACTGTCATTGTATGCCTGCATTATTAGTTGTCAGTAATTATTACATGTGCTGATTGTTCTCTTTGCCTGCGCGCGTATAGTATGTTTGTTTATGTTTGGTCGTTATCTTGCCTGTGCGTGTATTGTATGTTTGGTCGCTTTCTTTGCCTGTGCATGTATAGTTTGTTGGTTATGTTTGGTCGGTTTCTTTGCCTGTGCGTGTATAGTATGCTTGGTCGATGTATGTATTGTAAAGCGCTAAGAGTAGACATTTTTCTAGAATAGCGCTATAAAAGTTTGCATTATTATTATTATTATTATTAATAACTTCTAATATTTGATGTCGAGAAGACCCATGTGTATCGTTGCCATTTTTCCCCAGTTTATCACATATTATTTCTGGAGATCAGTAAAGTCTGAGTAGTAGTCGGTTAAAAGCCCAAAGTTAAGCCCTCAGTGCCATTGGCCCGTAAAGCTACCTATTTACGATTTAGGCGCAGAAACCCCTACAATTGATGAACGGGAATTATGGTTGACATATATTTTGGGTAATGAACTCGTTTCATGAGTTATCTTTCTATTCTTGTCGTTATTATTCAACTCGATGAAGATGTGTCTTCATGGCGATGTACATAACAATTATTTTGCAGTTGCGGTTCATGCAGTTGATTAATCTATGTAGAGCATTTTCCAATGCAAGGCTTAGGCCTAAGGGAAGATGTTGGTTACTTCCCTTGACATTAGCTGTTGTGGAGTTGTTTAACTCACTGTGGATTCTCTTTCAGAGAATGCTGTGTCTGCAGGATTTTGGCTGTATTGTTTAGGTTTATTGTGGAATGTATGTATGGTTAGGATGCATTGGTATGAATGGTGCGTTTTACTTGTTATGCCATGTACTTATATTATGTTTTCTTTTCTTTTCATGTGTCATCAGACACTGCTTTCTGGTGTCTACTTTCTGGTGTTAACTTTCTGGTGTTAACTTTCTGGTGTTAACTTTCTGGTGTTAACTTTCTGGTGTTAACTTTCTGGTGTTAACTTTCTGGTGTTAACTTTCTGGTGTATACTTTCTGGTGATACGTTAAGTAAAAGTCACGTTATCGCAACCTCTGTCTTGGCGTCTCATTTATGCTTCTTGGCCTATTTCCCCCCTTCCACTCCACCCCATCACAAAACATTTAGTCAAAACTTGACTAAATGTAACAACAAAGAATATTAACCCATTAGGGACCAAATTTTTTTTTGGCTCCATTTTTCGATATTATGGAGATTATTATGTAACATTAACATATTAGACAAAAATTTGTGTTAATTTTAAGAATAAAGTAGGTTTTGGAGGCAAAATATGCCGATCCCATATATGGGATCGTGGTCCCGAAAGGGCAGGGGTTTTCATAAAACACGAAATACAACACAAGAGGATTGAAACTTCATTTAAGCAGGTTTAATGAAACAGATAAGATGATTCAGGTACATGTTCCCCAGCACATCAGTTGTGAACTATAACACAAAAGAAATTGTACTTTTTGTGTACTTTGAAGCAAAATAACACTGAAAATCCTAAAAAAAATTACTGTAAAAACAAACTCACCAAACCAAGTATTTTTGCAACATAATTCGTGACAGTGACATAAAGGAGTTGTTTCACTATTCTCAAAGAGAACATTTCTCAATTTACTCATTATAATAACGGGGAATGGGGGGGGGGGGTGATCAAATGTCAATTGGCTGAGCATGGTAATGGAGGAAAATGGTGACGATTTTGTCAATTCATTACACATGACAACTGAAGAAGTGGCAATTATTTGTTCATTCACTGGCTGTGATACAACAAAAGATACTTGATATTCTGTCCATTCACTGCTTGTGATAATCAAAACATGATCGTGGGTGCCATAAAGGAATAAAATATATCAATTCAATATCTTTGAAGCCAAATAATACCGAACAAAACGTAGAGGCAGGAAATAGAGTTCTCCCATTCCTAGGAAAGCCAGGAAGAAATGATATGTCTCTTCATTGCGAACGACAACGGATAAAACGATGATGAAGCAGCAAGATAAGAGATGAAACTGTCATATGTCCTATCACTGGGTGTGGTACTGGATGAAACAGCGATCGTGAACGCCGACTTTGCACTTTACACACCGGTGTTTGGTTTTCATGCCGCAGTGGATGCACTTCAGCTGTGTGGCCCAAGGTTGCACAAGATGATCCAGGCGGTCAAACCGTATCTGGTCTGGAACCCTGTGATGAAGTGGAGAGAATCCGCGTGGGCGTCCTGGATGTGCGTGACGAGGACCACGAGCAAGGTATGCTTGAGCAATGGATCGACGGAAGGCCAGAAGGTCCATGGGATCATCAGCAGCTTTAGGGGTAGCTCTATAGAGATGCCATGCCTGCTGAACACAAAGATCGATGCAATAAGCCACCAGGGGCCACGTCCACTTCTTTGACCTGATCTGTGTGCGGTACTTGGAGATGTTCTGATCGCATCTGTCCACGCCGCCCATGGTGTTATTATAGTGCTTGATGAGGGATGGTTGCCCAATCTGCACTGCCTTTTTCTGCGCTCTTGACCATCTGGTGGCCATTTTCATAGGGTAGACGCCAACTTTGTTGGAGACTACATTCACAACATTGTTGTCATTCCATCTGACGACAACAAGACCTGTTTTGGCGTCACTGGCGTGGTCACAGGCCCCTCTTGGTAGTTTTTCAATTTCCTTCACAGCTTTCAGTGGACAATCCTCAACTCTGTTTGCTCGAATGGTTCCTGTGCATGCTATGTTTTTCCCTGTCAGACAGTCGACCAGCTTCAAAGAGGTGAATAGATTATCGAATGTGAGATGGAATGAGCTGCCTTCCACCTGCTGCAGCTCTGCAAGTAAGTCGACGACGACAGACCCACCCATGCCAAGGCCAGGATATTCAGTCATCCTTCCCTGTGCTCCTTGATATGGCTCGAATTGCTGTCCTCATCCGTGTCCTCACCAACAGCAGGGGGCTCAATGTAGACTGTAGCTTCTTCAAAAGTC
>NW_027128327.1:0-67500 GCF_037325665.1 Littorina saxatilis
CTGTAACACCACACACTCACACACACAAACACACTCACAAACACACAAACACACGCACACTCACAAACACACGCACACTCACAAACACACGCACACTCACAAACACACGCACACACACAAACACACGCACACACACAAACACACGCACACATACACACTCACTTCACAAAGAGAGAGTCTTTTAAATCACCATTTTTGTTATCTCCCCTGCACTGTCCGTTGTTAGTATGGTTAGTCTTTAGACTTCTATGCTGGGGGATAACTCCAGTCTTATTGTCTTCCCCTAGCCCCAGAAAATGTCTGTCTTGTGTAGGGATACAACTCGTCTGCTTTGACAGCATTTAATTTGTGTGCTTTTATTCAATCTGGTAATTATGTATTGTTTAGGACTGTGTTTTTAGGATTTTAATCAATTATGAACAGAAACATTTATTGTTGAGAACATACGTTTCTGTTGGTGTGGAAAAAGGAACTGGAAATATTATTATGGTGTTTTTCCCTTGTGACACGCGGCCCGGGTAGTAGTAGTGTTGATACCTTTTCGGAAAGTGTTCTCATCACTAAAAATGAAGAACGGGCAATCTCTCGTTCTCTGATGAATGCATTGCCACTAAAATTGCACAATGAATGGTAACAATTCCGAGCCAAAAGATGTGATCTACACTGAAAACTAAACAACAGGAGCTGGATTATTCTGTTTCCCTTGTGGCACGCACCGGGTAGTAGTGTTGATACCTTTTCGGAAAGTGTTCCCATCACTAAAAATGAAGAACGGGCAATCTCTCGTTCTCTGATGAATGCATTATAAATTATAATGTTCAACTTTATTTTTAGACTCGAAATCAAACACACACTCCAAGAATGACAAGGAAGGAAACAAACAAACTTCACACAATTTAAAACGGAATTACCCAAAGAATTCAGAATTGAGAAAAAAGAAAGAAACGGGGAACCTTTCACCGTCATTTCTGTGTCGAAGTTGTGTCTGGTCATTACTAATGTATACTGGGGGAGAGAGTAACTTTTCGTCGCCGCTCACTACAATTACCCACATATATCAGTCATCTCAATCAAAAAAGTTTTAAGAAGAAGAAGACGAAGAACAACTATACTCTCACTCCCATCATAAATTATAATGTACAACTTTATTTTTAGACTCGAAATCAAACACACACTCCAAGAATGACAAGGAAGGAAACAAACAAACTTCACACAATTTGAAACGGAATTACCCAAAGAATTCAGAATTGAGAAGAAAGAAAGAAAAACGGGGAACCTTTCACCGTCATTTCTGCGTCGAAGTTGTGTCTGGGCATTACTAATGTATACTGGGGGAGAGAGTAACTTTTCGTCGCCGCTCACTACAATTACCCACATATATCAGTCATCTCAATCAAAAAAGTTTTAAGAAGAAGAAGACGAAGAACAACTATACTCTCACTCCCATAAATTATAATGTACAACTTTATTTTTAGACTCGAAATCAAACACACACTCCAAGAATGACAAGGAAGGAAACAAACAAACTTCACACAATTTGAAACGGAATTACCCAAAGAATTCAGAATTGAGAAGAAAGAAAGAAAAACGGGGAACCTTTCACCGTCATTTCTGTGTCGAAGTTGTGTCTGGGCATTACTAATGTATACTGGGGGAGAGAGTAACTTTTCGTCGCCGCTCACTACAATTACCCACATATATCAGTCATCTCAATCAAAAAAGTTTTAAGAAGAAGAAGACGAAGAACAACTATACTCTCACTCCCATCATAAATTATAATGTATAACTTTATTTCTAGACTCGAAATCAAACACACACTCCAAGAATGACAAGGAAGGAAACAAACAAACTTCACACAATTTGAAACGGAATTACCCAAAGAATTCAGAATTGAGAAGAAAGAAAGAAACGGGGAACCTTTCACCGTCCTTTCTGTGTCGAAGTTGTGTCTGGGCATTACTAATGTATACTGGGGGAGAGAGTAACTTTTCGTCGCCGCTCACTACAATTACCCACATAATTATATCAGTCATCTCAATCAAAAAAGTCTAGACTCGAAATCAAACACACACTCCAAGAATGACAAGGAAGGAAACAAACAAACTTCACACAATTTGAAACGGAATTACCCAAAGAATTCAGAATTGAGAAGAAAGAAAGAAAAACGGGGAACCTTTCACCGTCATTTCTGCGTTGATATTATGTCAGGACATTTAAGTACGATGATCCATATCGACCCAGCACAAAACTTAATGCACACGAAACAGCACACCTGTGATGCGGCACCCAAAAAAGAAATCCTTTACTTCCAGTTTCTCTCTCTCACTCGCTCTCAACTCAAAGCCACACATGGTGAGATAAATATCGACCCAGCACAAAACTTAATGCACACGAAACAGCACACCTGTGATGCGGCACCCAAAAAAGAAATCCTTTACTTCCAGTTTCTCTCTCTCACTCGCTCTCTGTCAGGACATTTAAGTACGATGATCCACACATAAAAAAAGTGCTGTGCAAGGATATATGCTTCTGACAAAAGAGAACTTCTGTTTATTCTTTATTTTTAGACTCGAAATCAAACACACACTCCAAGAATGACAAGGAAGGAAACAAACAAAAACTTCACACAATTTGAAACGAAATTACCCACAAAGAAAAAAGAAAATTCAGAATTGAGAAGAAAGAAAGAAAGGGGGAACCTTTCACCGTCATTTCTGCGTTGATATTATGTCAGGACATTTAAGTACGATGATCCACACACAAAAAAGTGCTGTGCAAGGATATATGCTTCTGACAAAAGAGAACTTCTGTTTATTTGGCCCCAAAACTCGTTTCCGAAAGAATTTCAACAATGAGTCTTTGTGTTAGTAGTGGAGGTGGTGGTGTTAGTGACTTTTGAGCACTTTGCTAAAAAAAAAGTACTTATAAAATATAGGATTCTGGCCAAATGAGAACTACTTTTTTTTTTATAGTCCCAAAACTCGCTTCCGAAAGAATTGTAACAACAAAAAGTCTTAGTGTTATGTGTTTGTAGTGACTTTTTTTTTTTAAACTCAAACCCGTGGCTAAAAGCATTAAGTTTAAACATCTCATCTGTTGTGCTTTTGTTTTTCGGTTTGCTTTGGTGGTACGAATGTTTGCGGCTATTCTCTCTCGCACAACGTTAACTGAGCATCGTGTCTGTTGATCTGAAAAGAAAGGGGGAAAATATTCTTTCATACGAATTTTCCTTTTTGGTGGGAGAAAAGACGGCTTATGAACTGTATAAGTGCAGCAGTTTCTGTACAGCGCGGCGGCATGATGCCGCGAATTCCTTCTCCTTGTCCTTGAACCCCCGCGGGCGGTCGTTGACCCTGCAGAGTTCTCGCAGCTTCCTTCTCCGCCTGTCAGAGATTTTCTCCCCTTACAGGCGCGCGGGCCCTGTGTACGCCAGTTTATTGATTGCGATTTTATCTTTGTGTTGATGGTGTGAAATAAAGTCTTAGTGTTTGGTGGTTGTTAGTGACTTTTACTGAGCACAATGCTAAAAAGAAAGTAATGTGATCAAAATGAGAACTTCTTTTTTTTTTTTTTTTTTTTGTAAACGATATATCTCTCTGCGCGGAGGAATATCATGATTATTATTATTAGCAGCCAATCAAAATAGTGCTAATGCGGACTTTTTTTTGTCGTAGGAATCATGAACGGTGCTTCGGTTCCAACCAATCAAAACGCCCGAGAGAAAACCGACCGACCAATCAGAACCAAAAACACAAATCAACCAATCACAGGACTCGTCGATCTTACCTCAACATTAATTTTAATATATCAAGCAGATAACCACGGGAGAGGGTGGGGTTGACTGGTGGCCGTCAGCCTGACAACATCTCCCAACGACCGGAGTGGAAAAATAAGTCCCAGTATAATAATAAGACAAACAAAAAGAACAAAAAGCGATAAGAATAAAAAGACAAAATAAGAACAAAAGGCAAAAGAAGAATCAAACGACCAATTTGGGGACTTTGTACAAAAACGTAGCGAGTTGGACCCCATTAACAGACACAAAGAGGAAAGCCACAAATGGTGAGATAAAACCCGACCCAACACAACCCTTAATGCACACGGAACAGCACACCTGTGATGCCCCAGGGGAAAACATATCGATTACTCCCAGTCTCTCTCTCGGCTCACTGCTCACTCTCAACTCCGAGTCTCTGAGAGAACATACGTTTCTGTTGACGGTGTGGAAAAGGGAACTGGAAATATTATTATGCTGTTTTTCCCTTGTGGCACGCGGGCCCGGGTAGTAGTGTTGATACAAGTTTTCGGAAAGTGTTCCCATCACTAAAAATGAAGAACGGGCAATCTCTCATTCTCTGATGAACGCATTGTCGCACTAAAATTGCACAATGAATGCTAACAATTCCGAGCCAGAAGAAGTTGTAAAGATGTACACAACTAAACAACGAAAGTTTTAGTCGTATAGGAGCTGGAAATATTATCATTCTCTCTCTCTCTCTCTCTCTCTCTCTCTCTCTCTCTCTCTCTCTCTCTCTCTCTCTCTCTCTCTCTCTCTCTCTCTCTCTCTCTCTCTCTAAAGAACTGGAAATATTATCACACAGCAGTAGCAGCGTTGATAAAAACAGAATATGTTTCCCGTTCATTATTTCTGATTTGATCGAATATTAGTTTCTGGAAGATGATGTGAGGCCCCAAAGTGGGAGATATGTTTCCGCTTTTAAAAGGTGAACGTGCGGCAAGCATATAACTTGTTTAAGGGGGAAAGAATTAGCAGTGCAGTTTCTGTACAGCGCGGCGGCATGATGCGAATTCCTTCTCCTTGTCCTTGAACCCCCCGGCGGTCGTTGACCCTGCAAGTTCTCGCAGCTTCCTTCACAAAACAGCACACCTGTGATGCCCCAGGGGAAAAACATATCGATTACTCCCAGTCTCTCTCTCGGCTCACTGCTCACTCTCAACTCCGAGTCTCTGAGAGAACATACGTTTCTGTTGACGGTGTGGAAAAGGGAACTGGAAATATTATTATGCTGTTTTTCCCTTGCGGCACGCCGGCCCGGGTAGTAGTGTTGATACAAGTTTTCTCAGTCTCTCTCGGCTCACTCACTCTCAACTCAGTCTCTGAGAGAACATATACGTTTCTGTTGACGGTGTGGAAAAGGAACTGGAAATATTATCATGCTGTTTTTCACTTGCGGCACGCCGGCCCGGGCAGTAGTGTTGATACAAGTTTTCGGAAAGTGTTCCCATCACTAAAAATGAAGAACGGGCAATCTCTCGTTCTCTGATTAATGCATTGCCGCACTAAAATTGCACAATGAATGCTAACAATTCCGAGCCAGAAGTTGTGAGATGTACAAAACTAAACAACAAAAGTTTAGTCGTAGGAGCTAAAAATATTATCATTCTGTTTCCCTTGCGGCACGCACCCGTAGTGTTGATGCCTTTTCGGAAAGTGTTACCATCACTAAAAATGAAGAACGGGCAATCTTTCATTCTCTGATGAATGCATTACCGCACTAAAATTGCACAATGAATGCTGATAAAAACAGAATATGTTTCCCGTTCATTATTTCTGATTTCATCGAATATTAGTTTCTGGAAGATGATATGAGGCCCCAAAGTGGGAGATATGTTTCCGCTTTTAAAAGGTGAACGTGCAAGCATATAACTTGTTTATGAGGGGGGAAAGAATTAGCAGGAACGATTCTTACAGCAATTGGAACATGTCCCGTGCGGCTTGGAAAGGAAAGGGAGAAAAAAGAGGGAAGGGGTTTACACAAGTCGAAAAGATTCTTCACTGTCGTTTGAACGGGGCCCTGGGATATCCTTCTACATGTGTTATTGTGTGTTATTGTGTGTTATTGTTTGTTATTGTTTGCTGTTATAAATACACTTAAACAAAATAACCCCCACTCCGATTCGGACCCAAATTTTGAAAAACTTTGTTTTGATACAAGATTTTCTTCTCGACATAAAAAGTCACGCTGAAACCCCGTAATGTCTTAGTTAGAAAATGTGTCTTCATCGGCTCAAAATTTCATTGTAATCTATAGCGAGGGTTCTTCTGGGGTTTTCAACATGGCGGGTATATACTACAAACAAACACACACACACCAAATGACACCCCCCCCCCCTTAAAACTCAAAGGGGGGGGTCTTTATCAGACGTAGGGTTTACCATCTAACAGATAGTGAAGCATGCAATACGAAATTACGACATGCAGGTTTTCAATTGATATTTTTGCAAAGTATCTGTAAAAGCATGTGTGCCTCTGTGCGTGCCTGCTTTCATGGGGTGCCTGTATCCTAAGCAATTTGAGGATTTCTTTTATCTCACACTGTTGATTGTTGTCATACCTTTCAACGGTGAAAATTAGGATTTAAAATGGATTTAATGTTAATTGTAAATATTGAATTTAACGATAACGAGTTGTATAGTGAGATTGAGGAATACAGCCGAGTAAATGAAAGCTATAGGTTTTCAAGATTCAAATGATAATGTACTAGCAGAAAAGACAATAATGTCAAAAGTCACGGTTGTTTTAGAACCCGTCACAGTTTGATCATGATAAGGACTTAAAAGGAACGTGATGTACGGGTTTTTTGTATTATTATGCGATAGGCTGGCACGCGTTTGACCATTTGCAAGCTTTCACAATGATTATTGTTTGTGGTAAAAATTAGAAAGGAAATAGTCACCCGATGTTGAATAACCAATGGAAACGTGTACAAGAAAACCGAAGGTCACAGAATAGACGGCCAACGAATAGGCTAGACTCGGAGAAAGGATTGCGTGAATTATCGCTCTCTCTCTCTCTCTCTCTCTGTCCTGACCACTTGAAGAAGTATAAGACCTGTGCCTAAATTAGCCAAGGTGTATGACGATAGGATAGGAAAATAGAATCTGAATATATTTTGTTGTGATTACTCTCAAAGTAAATTCTTAAATTGTTTTCCTGAATTGTGTGTGTTACAGTATCCCATGCTTTAAGCTCCTTTCTCGTCTTTGAAATGTTATTTTCTCTCTAGTCTAAACCGCCTGTGTGATGTCAGTTATATGTGTGTGTACTTTCGGTTCGTGTGTGTTCGTTGCGGTACACGGCCCACCACGGTGGTGACCGATCGCCAAGACACCCACGCCACAACAAAACACACCACAACGGCATCACCACTCCTACCTACTCATGCACCATATACATTCACACACTAACTCAACGGCACAGCCGCGGAACAGCCATGACGATACGCACCACAACGCGCGAGACATATCAGCACACACAAAAACATGCTATACATACATATAAACACACACGCACCAGGCAATATGTTTTGTGCATTATGTTCGTTTAAAAAAAAATAAAACTTTGTCATATCAACTATTTGAGTTATAGTTAATATCATTGTACGGATGTGTGACGCGTGGCAGTGAGAGTTTGCTTTTATGTTGTGTTTTCTTATTATTGTCTTGTAAAGCGTTCTGTGTGACTATATCATGTGTAAGCATCTCCAAAACACCCAACCACAATAATAATGCTTGTGATACACCATCACATTTTAAAAATAAAGGAAATTTACTCTCATCCACACCTTACAATTCTAAAATAATAACAACATTCATTTCTTCTGCCTGGTTAGTGAAGGAAGGCGCGTGTGACCACTGTCCCGGCTGGCTTTCTTTTACATTACATTGTCCTTTTAGAAATGAGGATAACAAACTTTCGCTCAATCGTGTTCGTATGAAAAACAACTCCAAAAAACATCCATGATATTGAGATGTAGTAGTAGTAGTAGTAGTAGTAGTAGTAGTAGTAGTATAGTAGCCTGACCGAGAGTTGTTCGAGAAAAAAGAAAGGTGACGTGTTACTACGAATAACCTTCCCGGACTCGTTATTGAGGCGGTCGTGTGTGTGTGTGTGTGTGCATATTATTTCAGCTTCTATTTCGTAGAAGTCTATATCTTCTTTTTTTTGTTTTGTTGTGGAAGCTTGTGATGTGTGTCTACCCGTCTTCGACTTTGTTGGGTTGGTGGTTTTTTCCTTCTCTTGTTTTTTTTTTTTTAAGTCAGATTTGACCGTGTAATAACTTTGATGATGGTGTTTTTCCGCTTGGATTGTGTTTTTTCCCCCCCTCCTCTTCATTTTGCTTTTTTTGTTGTCAGATTTCGGGACGGTGATACTCCGATTCGGACCCAAATTTTGAAATACTTTGTTTTGATACAAGATTTTCTTCTCGACATAAAAAGTCACGCTGAAACCCCGTAATGTCTTAGTTAGAAAATGTGTCTTCATCGGCTCAAAATTTCATTGTAATCTATAGCGAGGGTTCTTCTGGGGTTTTCAACATGGCCAAATGTGATCTCAGGCAGTGTAGGGATAGTGAAAATATAACAGGAGATTAGAACGAAGAATTCTCCACTTGGGCTATAACATAGTCTTAAAAAACAGTAATGTCTCGTCTTTGTGTGTGTGTGTGTGTGTGTGTGTAAAGAATAGATATTCGTTGGACACCAAACAGATTTAAAAAAAAAAGAGTAGCTAAAAAAACACACACAATTTTTCTTATTATGTGTATAAGCAGCAACACAAACTAATTCTCCGCTAATTCTCTACCCCGCGTGATCCAATGAAAGTAACCTCTCTCTCGAGCTGTACATGTGGTCAAAGGGGGGCAACCACAGTTCTCATAACGGTGATATCAACAGTTCTCTCTCTGCGCGCGTGTGTGTGTGTGTTTATATGAGAAAAGTTTTTACATCCGCCAAAATGGTTTTCTCACACAAAGGACAACATGAAAAGTTATTGCCGCACTCCATACAGTAATGAAAATGTCCACAGGGAAGAAAGGTTTGAGATCGGGGTTTTTCAAAACAACACCAACAAAGTTCTCCTCGCTTCAGACGCCTGTTTTCTGCCAAGACCACCAAATACTTTGGTGCGGCGGCATCAGAAGAAATTAGTGGCTCGTTTGTCGTAGAGCAGACTTTATTTTCTGCAGTAGAAACATCTTTATTTGTAGAAATTCGCTGTGATGACGGCGGCAGAGTCTCGCTGTCCGCAGCATTGTCTTCTTGGTTTGTTGCTTCGACAGCTAACATCAACGTTTGTATGTCAATGGTTTCGTTGTTTCGGATGAAGAGTCTAGCTGCAGCGAGCACGTGTTCTCGAGAATAACCGAATTCTGAATGTAAAACTTCAAAATAGGGTTGTTGGGTTATAGTGTGTAGGTCTAACTGCTCATCCCGGGCGATGATGAGAGCGGCAATACACCGGCCGATTCCCTTCCATTTAAAAAAAAAAAAAAACACACAAGAAACAAGGACACCACGTGATGATCAGCAGTATTATAAGAGGCCCGGCAGCAGAACTGACTGACTCAGTCCTCCCCCATACTAGCTATTTATGACACTTTCCGAAAAGGGGGAAGGGAGGAGAGAAAATGAAGCAAAAACTTCTTCGTAATTATTGGCAGCGGGAACGACTAAACAGTAATAACCTACGGCGGCGGGTCGTTCAGTTTTTACAAAAGTGGTCTCCAGCAAAGTTCTTATCCCTACAACAAATTACTCTGAAACTGACTACATTAATTCATCTCTTTGACGAGCTTGTAGTATTGCAACTTCACTATGATCGAAGACTGTGCGTTGTGACCTACAACAAAGGCGTACTTGAAACGAACAAAGTCTATTCGCCAGAAAGGAGAAACTCATCTACTAATAAGTTACAAGAAACCTCACCAAAATCAGTGTTTCGCAAAATACTCTCAAACGTTGGACAAAACGAACTGTAATACTCGCGACGACGCAACGTCCATCTCCAAAACCCAAACGATGATTGTGTGTGTTGTTTGTTGTCTACCCTTTTTTTTTTTTTTGTTCCGGGTGAGTCTGACGCTCGCCCTTCTATGGTGCCGGTTGAGTCTGCTCTGCGTTCGCGTGGATTTTTAAACAAATTGACCAAAGTGTTTTCATGCGTCATTTTTTAGAAGATTCTTTATGCCGCGCATATAACTTAACTTTGATCCGAAATCGGGCATCCAAATCGGTATACATTCCCTGCTTGACAGGCTTCGCGGCAGCAGCCTTGCAATACCATTTGGCGTTGTCAACACTACACCAGAAAAAAGTCCGTGCGTGCGTTTTCTCTGTAAAATTTTACAAGAGCACCAGCTATTATAGAATCTAACCCCTTTACTTTTACTGTTTTTGAGGAGAAAAACCTAAAAATTTGAAACAAAATTAAAGAAATGAAATAAGAAATCAGGAGGACCTTTTTTCCGTCATTTCTGTGTTGATGTCTTGTGTCAGGACATTAATGTATACTTGTAACTTTTCACCCGATACAACCATCAGCCATCTCAAACAAAAGTTTTAAAAAGAAGAACGAGATGAAGAGCAACTCCTCACTCAAGAAATTATAATGTACAACTTTATTTTAGACTCGAAATCAAACCCACAAACAAGAATGACAAGGGAAAAAAACCTCACACAATTTGAAACAAAATTAAAGAAATGAAAAAAAAAAATCAGAATTTCCCCGTTCTTTTTCTGTGCCGATGTCTTGTGTGGTGACTTTTTAGCGTGCTGCTAAAAACAGTGTTGTATCACGATATGGACATATATTATTCTGACAAAAAGAAGAACTTCTTTTTATTTGGACAACTCGCTTCACAGAATTTCAAAACAAAAAGTCATTGTGTTGTTAGTGTAGTGAAAAGGGAAGAGCAGGAACAATTCTTAGAGCGAGAGTTTAATAAAAAGAAATAAACAAAACGAAATGATTCATTCCCTCTGTGGCACGCAGCACCACCAGCAGCAGCTCCCTTAACACAGACAAAGAGCAAAACAAACAATTGTGAGAGGAAAAATGATGAGCTAAAAGTTGTGAGATGAAAAATGACAAAAACAAAACGTGGATGCACACGAAAGAAAGCCAATTCTTAGAGCGAGAGTTTAATAAAAAGAAAGAAACAAAACGAAATGGTTCATTCCCTCTGTAGCACGCAGCACGCAGCGTTGAAAATAAACCAGAATGTGTTTCTGTGGTGAGAGAGAGAAAAAAAGGAGAGCAGGAACGATTCTTATAGCGAGAGAACATGCCAAAATTAGTTGCAGCTTGGAAAGGGAGAGCACAATTTAGTTTGTTGGAACAAGGAGTCAAACAAAACGAAGCGAGTTCAGCCCCTTAAGAGAGACAAAGAGCAAACCAAACAATTGTGAGAGGAAAAATGATGAACAAACTTTTGATGCACAGCAAATTTACAAAACAAAGAACTTGAGCTAAAAGTTGTGAGATGAAAAATGACAAAAACAAAACGTTGATGCACACGAAAGAAAGTCCTTTTCAGCCAAAAGTTGCAATATACACAAAACAACAGTTGAGTCATACTACGACTAGACAATAAAACGGAAAAAAAGAGCAGGTCGTGATTCATTCCCTCTGTGGCACCGGACGCAGCAGCATCAATAAGCCAGGATGTGTTTCTGTGGTGGGAGAGAAAAAAAAAAAAGGGGGGGCGAGCAGGAACAATTAGTCAACAAAACGGAGCGAGTTGAGCCGACAAAGAGCAAACCAAACAATTGTGAGAGGAAAAATGATGAACAAACTTTTGATGCACGGCAAATTTACAAAACAAGGAACTTGAGCCTGATTGAAATACTTGAAAAACGTGTCAATAACTGATTCTGTTGCTGTTGATGATGATGACACGTCATGTCCTACGCGTAAAAACGACAACGAATTGATAGCGAGAACTGAGAAAAAGACGGAAGAAGCATGAATGAGTTAATTGCGGTAGGACGGCACGAACGACTATAGGGCTCGCTATCACAGACTACAGCAGATCCCGTGCAACGATTGGTTCAAAAGTATGTAGTATCAGCCCCGAGGTCTGTACTAGTGAGATAAACTTCGCGGCCGTTACTTTTTAGAGGTGGTTTGGGTGATGAGGAAGAATTCGTTTGGCGGGCGAGAATCCTACCTCATCATCCAACGCAATCTCTGTGGCTACTACTTCGGGCAAAAAGTCACGGTTGAGTTAAACCTGACCGAGAAGGAAAAAGATTCCATACCAATCGTGGAGTAGAACGATTGATCGATTTTCAACCTCTGTTGTATCCAAACAATCGAGAAGCAGAAGAGTATGGTGAGATTTTCACGGATGAGTTGTTCGTTTTGCTCCAGAGTTTTCAAATATTTACTGTAGTAGATCTGATTGAAACATATGTTGTAGTCCAAGTTGAAAACTCCAGACCATATGAGTAAAAAACACATGTATGTAACAAATGGGTGGTGCCTGTTATCGTCCATGTGGTTTTGATATGAAATAAAAAAAATATAATTTTTTATGAATTGTTGAATGAATTTTTTTTTTTTTTTAACATCATCGTGATTCTGTGTTGTCTCTGTCAGAAAGATGCCAAGTTCTACAACCGTTGTCGGAAAATCTTGCTCTGTTTAAGAATAAGAAGAATAAGAAGAATACTTTATTATCTCATAGAGAAATTCAGGGGTGGTACATAACAGTAATACAAACAAGACATTGATTTTACATAAAACATATAGCACTATATAACATGAACATCTTTAAAGCTCTGCGCTTACATATTCTCGCACACCTACGCGTATAAAGAACTATGGCTAAACATCATTGCAAAATATCATAACATACAATATATCGCAGGAAATATACGGTTGTAGGTTACTTCCCGTTGTATGGTCACTCTCTCTCTCTCACTCACTCTCACTTTCTCTCTCAGTCTCTCTCTCACTCACTCTCACTCAGTCTCACTCAGTCACTCAGTCACTCACTCTTAGTCTCACTCTCTCTCTTTCTCTCTCTCTCTCTCTCTTATTGTGCCGTGTTTATTTAGTCGTTTGTGTGTGTGCGTGCGTGTGTGTGTGTTTATGTATTTCGCTATTGTGCCGTATATATCTTGTGGATTTGGCGACCTGTAACACCACACACTCACACACACAAACACACTCACAAACACACAAACACACGCACACTCACAAACACACGCACACTCACAAACACACGCACACTCACAAACACACGCACACACACAAACACACGCACACACACAAACACACGCACACATACACACTCACTTCACAAAGAGAGAGTCTTTTAAATCACCATTTTTGTTATCTCCCCTGCACTGTCCGTTGTTAGTATGGTTAGTCTTTAGACTTCTATGCTGGGGGATAACTCCAGTCTTATTGTCTTCCCCTAGCCCCAGAAAATGTCTGTCTTGTGTAGGGATACAACTCGTCTGCTTTGACAGCATTTAATTTGTGTGCTTTTATTCAATCTGGTAATTATGTATTGTTTAGGACTGTGTTTTTAGGATTTTAATCAATTATGAACAGAAACATTTATTGTTGAGAACATACGTTTCTGTTGGTGTGGAAAAAGGAACTGGAAATATTATTATGGTGTTTTTCCCTTGTGACACGCGGCCCGGGTAGTAGTAGTGTTGATACCTTTTCGGAAAGTGTTCTCATCACTAAAAATGAAGAACGGGCAATCTCTCGTTCTCTGATGAATGCATTGCCACTAAAATTGCACAATGAATGGTAACAATTCCGAGCCAAAAGATGTGATGTACACTGAAAACTAAACAACAGGAGCTGGATTATTCTGTTTCCCTTGTGGCACGCACCGGGTAGTAGTGTTGATACCTTTTCGAAAAGTGTTCCCATCACTAAAAATGAAGAACGGGCAATCTCTCGTTCTCTGATGAATGCATTATAAATTATAATGTTCAACTTTATTTTTAGACTCGAAATCAAACACACACTCCAAGAATGACAAGGAAGGAAACAAACAAACTTCACACAATTTAAAACGGAATTACCCAAAGAATTCAGAATTGAGAAAAAAGAAAGAAACGGGGAACCTTTCACCGTCATTTCTGTGTCGAAGTTGTGTCTGGTCATTACTAATGTATACTGGGGGAGAGAGTAACTTTTCGTCGCCGCTCACTACAATTACCCACATATATCAGTCATCTCAATCAAAAAAGTTTTAAGAAGAAGAAGACGAAGAACAACTATACTCTCACTCCCATCATAAATTATAATGTACAACTTTATTTTTAGACTCGAAATCAAACACACACTCCAAGAATGACAAGGAAGGAAACAAACAAACTTCACACAATTTGAAACGGAATTACCCAAAGAATTCAGAATTGAGAAGAAAGAAAGAAAAACGGGGAACCTTTCACCGTCATTTCTGCGTCGAAGTTGTGTCTGGGCATTACTAATGTATACTGGGGGAGAGAGTAACTTTTCGTCGCCGCTCACTACAATTACCCACATATATCAGTCATCTCAATCAAAAAAGTTTTAAGAAGAAGAAGACGAAGAACAACTATACTCTCACTCCCATAAATTATAATGTACAACTTTATTTTTAGACTCGAAATCAAACACACACTCCAAGAATGACAAGGAAGGAAACAAACAAACTTCACACAATTTGAAACGGAATTACCCAAAGAATTCAGAATTGAGAAGAAAGAAAGAAAAACGGGGAACCTTTCACCGTCATTTCTGTGTCGAAGTTGTGTCTGGGCATTACTAATGTATACTGGGGGAGAGAGTAACTTTTCGTCGCCGCTCACTACAATTACCCACATATATCAGTCATCTCAATCAAAAAAGTTTTAAGAAGAAGAAGACGAAGAACAACTATACTCTCACTCCCATCATAAATTATAATGTTCAACTTTATTTCTAGACTCGAAATCAAACACACACTCCAAGAATGACAAGGAAGGAAACAAACAAACTTCACACAATTTGAAACGGAATTACCCAAAGAATTCAGAATTGAGAAAAAAGAAAGAAACGGGGAACCTTTCACCGTCATTTCTGTGTCGAAGTTGTGTCTGGTCATTACTAATGTATACTGGGGGAGAGAGTAACTTTTCGTCGCCGCTCACTACAATTACCCACATATATCAGTCATCTCAATCAAAAAAGTTTTAAGAAGAAGAAGACGAAGAACAACTATACTCTCACTCCCATCATAAATTATAATGTACAACTTTATTTTTAGACTCGAAATCAAACACACACTCCAAGAATGACAAGGAAGGAAACAAACAAACTTCACACAATTTGAAACGGAATTACCCAAAGAATTCAGAATTGAGAAGAAAGAAAGAAAAACGGGGAACCTTTCACCGTCATTTCTGCGTCGAAGTTGTGTCTGGGCATTACTAATGTATACTGGGGGAGAGAGTAACTTTTCGTCGCCGCTCACTACAATTACCCACATATATCAGTCATCTCAATCAAAAAAGTTTTAAGAAGAAGAAGACGAAGAACAACTATACTCTCACTCCCATAAATTATAATGTACAACTTTATTTTTAGACTCGAAATCAAACACACACTCCAAGAATGACAAGGAAGGAAACAAACAAACTTCACACAATTTGAAACGGAATTACCCAAAGAATTCAGAATTGAGAAGAAAGAAAGAAAAACGGGGAACCTTTCACCGTCATTTCTGTGTCGAAGTTGTGTCTGGGCATTACTAATGTATACTGGGGGAGAGAGTAACTTTTCGTCGCCGCTCACTACAATTACCCACATATATCAGTCATCTCAATCAAAAAAGTTTTAAGAAGAAGAAGACGAAGAACAACTATACTCTCACTCCCATCATAAATTATAATGTACAACTTTATTTCTAGACTCGAAATCAAACACACACTCCAAGAATGACAAGGAAGGAAACAAACAAACTTCACACAATTTGAAACGGAATTACCCAAAGAATTCAGAATTGAGAAGAAAGAAAGAAACGGGGAACCTTTCACCGTCCTTTCTGTGTCGAAGTTGTGTCTGGGCATTACTAATGTATACTGGGGGAGAGAGTAACTTTTCGTCGCCGCTCACTACAATTACCCACATAATTATATCAGTCATCTCAATCAAAAAAGTCTAGACTCGAAATCAAACACACACTCCAAGAATGACAAGGAAGGAAACAAACAAACTTCACACAATTTGAAACGGAATTACCCAAAGAATTCAGAATTGAGAAGAAAGAAAGAAAAACGGGGAACCTTTCACCGTCATTTCTGCGTTGATATTATGTCAGGACATTTAAGTACGATGATCCATATCGACCCAGCACAAAACTTAATGAACACGAAACAGCACACCTGTGATGCGGCACCCAAAAAAGAAATCCTTTACTTCCAGTTTCTCTCTCTCACTCGCTCTCAACTCAAAGCCACACATGGTGAGATAAATATCGACCCAGCACAAAACTTAATGCACACGAAACAGCACACCTGTGATGCGGCACCCAAAAAAGAAATCCTTTACTTCCAGTTTCTCTCTCTCACTCGCTCTCTGTCAGGACATTTAAGTACGATGATCCACACATAAAAAAAGTGCTGTGCAAGGATATATGCTTCTGACAAAAGAGAACTTCTGTTTATTCTTTATTTTTAGACTCGAAATCAAACACACACTCCAAGAATGACAAGGAAGGAAACAAACAAAAACTTCACACAATTTGAAACGAAATTACCCACAAAGAAAAAAGAAAATTCAGAATTGAGAAGAAAGAAAGAAAGGGGGAACCTTTCACCGTCATTTCTGCGTTGATATTATGTCAGGACATTTAAGTACGATGATCCACACACAAAAAAGTGCTGTGCAAGGATATATGCTTCTGACAAAAGAGAACTTCTGTTTATTTGGCCCCAAAACTCGCTTCCGAAAGAATTTCAACAATGAGTCTTTGTGTTAGTAGTGGAGGTGGTGGTGTTAGTGACTTTTGAGCACTTTGCTAAAAAAAAAGTACTTATAAAATATAGGATTCTGGCCAAATGAGAACTACTTTTTTTTTTATAGTCCCAAAACTCGCTTCCGAAAGAATTGTAACAACAAAAAGTCTTAGTGTTATGTGTTTGTAGTGACTTTTTTTTTTTAAACTCAAACCCGTGGCTAAAAGCATTAAGTTTAAACATCTCATCTGTTGTGCTTTTGTTTTTCGGTTTGCTTTGGTGGTACGAATGTTTGCGGCTATTCTCTCTCGCACAACGTTAACTGAGCATCGTGTCTGTTGATCTGAAAAGAAAGGGGGAAAATATTCTTTCATACGAATTTTCCTTTTTGGTGGAGAAAAGACGGCTTATGAACTGTATAAGTGCAGCAGTTTCTGTACAGCGCGGCGGCATGATGCCGCGAATTCCTTCTCCTTGTCCTTGAACCCCCGCGGGCGGTCGTTGACCCTGCAGAGTTCTCGCAGCTTCCTTCTCCGCCTGTCAGAGATTTTCTCCCCTTACAGGCGCGCGGGCCCTGTGTACGCCAGTTTATTGATTGCGATTTTATCTTTGTGTTGATGGTGTGAAATAAAGTCTTAGTGTTTGGTGGTTGTTAGTGACTTTTACTGAGCACAATGCTAAAAAGAAAGTAATGTGATCAAAATGAGAACTTCTTTTTTTTTTTTTTTTTTTTGTAAACGATATATCTCTCTGCGCGGAGGAATATCATGATTATTATTTTTAGCAGCCAATCAAAATAGTGCTAATGCGGACTTTTTTTCTCTCGTAGGAATAATGAACAGTGCTTCGGTTCCAACCAATCAAAACGCCCGAGAGAAAACCGACCGACCAATCATAACCAAAAACACAAATCAACCAATCACAGGACTCCTCGATCTTACCTCAACATTAATCATTTTAATATATCAAGCAGATAACCACGGGAGAGGGTGGGGTTGACTGGTGGACGTCAGACTGACAACATCTCCCAACGACCGGAGTGGAAAAATAAGTCCCAGTATAATAATAAGACAAACAAAAAGAACAAAAAGCGATAAGAATAAAAAGACAAAATAAGAACAAAAGGCAAAAGAAGAATCAAACGACCAATTTAGGGACTTTGTACAGAAACGAAGCGAGTTGGACCCCATTAACAGAGACAAAGAGCAAAGCCACAAATGGTGAGATAAAACCCGACCCAACACAACCCTTAATGCACACGGAAACAGCACACCTGTGATGCCCCAGGGAAAAAGATATCGATTACTCCCAGTCTCTCTCTCGGCTCACTGCTCACTCTCAACTCCGAGTCTCTGAGAGAACATACGTTTCTGTTGACGGTGTGGAAAAGGGAACTGGAAATATTATTATGCTGTTTTTCCCTTGTGGCACGCCGGCCCGGGTAGTAGTGTTGATACAAGTTTTCGGAAAGTGTTACCATCACTAAAAATGAAGAACGGGCAATCTCTCATTCTCTGATGAACGCATTGTCGCACTAAAATTGCACAATGAATGCTAACAATTCCGAGCCAGAAGAAGTTGTAAAGATGTACACAACTAAACAACGAAAGTTTTAGTCGTATAGGAGCTGGAAATATTATCATTCTCTCTCTCTCTCTCTCTCATCTCTCTCTCTCTCTCTCTCTCTCTCTCTCTCTCTCTCTCTCTCTCTCTCTCTCTCTCTCTCTCTCTCTCTCTCTCTAAAGAACTGGAAATATTATCACACAGCAGTAGCAGCGTTGATAAAAACAGAATATGTTTCCCGTTCATTATTTCTGATTTGATCGAATATTAGTTTCTGGAAGATGATGTGAGGCCCCAAAGTGGGAGATATGTTTCCGCTTTTAAAAGGTGAACGTGCGGCAAGCATATAACTTGTTTAAGGGGGAAAGAATTAGCAGTGCAGTTTCTGTACAGCGCGGCGGCATGATGCGAATTCCTTCTCCTTGTCCTTGAACCCCCCGGCGGTCGTTGACCCTGCAAGTTCTCGCAGCTTCCTTCACAAAACAGCACACCTGTGATGCCCCAGGGGAAAACATATCGATTACTCCCAGTCTCTCTCTCGGCTCACTGCTCACTCTCAACTCCGAGTCTCTGAGAGAACATACGTTTCTGTTGACGGTGTGGAAAAGGGAACTGGAAATATTATTATGCTGTTTTTCCCTTGCGGCACGCCGGCCCGGGTAGTAGTGTTGATACAAGTTTTCTCAGTCTCTCTCGGCTCACTCACTCTCAACTCAGTCTCTGAGAGAACATATACGTTTCTGTTGACGGTGTGGAAAAGGAACTGGAAATATTATCATGCTGTTTTTCACTTGCGGCACGCCGGCCCGGGCAGTAGTGTTGATACAAGTTTTCGGAAAGTGTTCCCATCACTAAAAATGAAGAACGGGCAATCTCTCGTTCTCTGATGAACGCATTGTCGCACTAAAATTGCACAATGAATGCTAACAATTCCGAGCCAGAAGTTGTGAGATGTACAAAACTAAACAACAAAAGTTTAGTCGTAGGAGCTAAAAATATTATCATTCTGTTTCCCTTGCGGCACGCACCCGTAGTGTTGATGCCTTTTCGGAAAGTGTTACCATCACTAAAAATGAAGAACGGGCAATCTTTCATTCTCTGATGAATGCATTACCGCACTAAAATTGCACAATGAATGCTGATAAAAACAGAATATGTTTCCCGTTCATTATTTCTGATTTCATCGAATATTAGTTTCTGGAAGATGATATGAGGCCCCAAAGTGGGAGATATGTTTCCGCTTTTAAAAGGTGAACGTGCAAGCATATAACTTGTTTATGAGGGGGGAAAGAATTAGCAGGAACGATTCTTACAGCAATTGGAACATGTCCCGTGCGGCTTGGAAAGGAAAGGGAGAAAAAAGAGGGAAGGGGTTTACACAAGTCGAAAAGATTCTTCACTGTCGTTTGAACGGGGCCCTGGGATATCCTTCTACATGTGTTATTGTGTGTTATTGTGTGTTATTGTTTGTTATTGTTTGCTGTTATAAATACACTTAAACAAAATAACCCCCACTCCGATTCGGACCCAAATTTTGAAAAACTTTGTTTTGATACAAGATTTTCTTCTCGACATAAAAAGTCACGCTGAAACCCCGTAATGTCTTAGTTAGAAAATGTGTCTTCATCGGCTCAAAATTTCATTGTAATCTATAGCGAGGGTTCTTCTGGGGTTTTCAACATGGCGGGTATATACTACAAACAAACACACACACACCAAATGACACCCCCCCCCCCTTAAAACTCAAAGGGGGGGGTCTTTATCAGACGTAGGGTTTACCATCTAACAGATAGTGAAGCATGCAATACGAAATTACGACATGCAGGTTTTCAATTGATATTTTTGCAAAGTATCTGTAAAAGCATGTGTGCCTCTGTGCGTGCCTGCTTTCATGGGGTGCCTGTATCCTAAGCAATTTGAGGATTTCTTTTATCTCACACTGTTGATTGTTGTCATACCTTTCAACGGTGAAAATTAGGATTTAAAATGGATTTAATGTTAATTGTAAATATTGAATTTAACGATAACGAGTTGTATAGTGAGATTGAGGAATACAGCCGAGTAAATGAAAGCTATAGGTTTTCAAGATTCAAATGATAATGTACTAGCAGAAAAGACAATAATGTCAAAAGTCACGGTTGTTTTAGAACCCGTCACAGTTTGATCATGATAAGGACTTAAAAGGAACGTGATGTACGGGTTTTTTGTATTATTATGCGATAGGCTGGCACGCGTTTGACCATTTGCAAGCTTTCACAATGATTATTGTTTGTGGTAAAAATTAGAAAGGAAATAGTCACCCGATGTTGAATAACCAATGGAAACGTGTACAAGAAAACCGAAGGTCACAGAATAGACGGCCAACGAATAGGCTAGACTCGGAGAAAGGATTGCGTGAATTATCGCTCTCTCTCTCTCTCTCTCTCTGTCCTGACCACTTGAAGAAGTATAAGACCTGTGCCTAAATTAGCCAAGGTGTATGACGATAGGATAGGAAAATAGAATCTGAATATATTTTGTTGTGATTACTCTCAAAGTAAATTCTTAAATTGTTTTCCTGAATTGTGTGTGTTACAGTATCCCATGCTTTAAGCTCCTTTCTCGTCTTTGAAATGTTATTTTCTCTCTAGTCTAAACCGCCTGTGTGATGTCAGTTATATGTGTGTGTACTTTCGGTTCGTGTGTGTTCGTTGCGGTACACGGCCCACCACGGTGGTGACCGATCGCCAAGACACCCACGCCACAACAAAACACACCACAACGGCATCACCACTCCTACCTACTCATGCACCATATACATTCACACACTAACTCAACGGCACAGCCGCGGAACAGCCATGACGATACGCACCACAACGCGCGAGACATATCAGCACACACAAAAACATGCTATACATACATATAAACACACACGCACCAGGCAATATGTTTTGTGCATTATGTTCGTTTAAAAAAAACATAAAACTTTGTTATATCAACTACTATTTGAGTTATAGTTAATATCATTGTACAGATGTGTGACGCGTGGCAGTGAGAGTTTGCTTTTATGTTGTTTTTTCTTATATTGTAAAGTGTTCTGTGTGACTATATCATGTGTAAGCATCTCCAAACCACAATAATAATGCTTGTGATACACCATCACATTTTAAAAATAAAGGAAATTTACTCTCATCCACACCTTACAATTCTAAAATAATAACAACATTCATTTCTTCTGCCTGGTTAGTGAAGGAAGGCGCGTGTGACCACTGTCCCGGCTGGCTTTCTTTTACATTACATTGTCCTTTTAGAAATGAGGATAACAAACTTTCGCTCAATCGTGTTCGTATGAAAAACAACTCCAAAAAACATCCATGATATTGAGATGTAGTAGTAGTAGTAGTAGTAGTAGTAGTAGTAGTAGTATAGTAGCCTGACCGAGAGTTGTTCGAGAAAAAAGAAAGGTGACGTGTTACTACGAATAACCTTCCCGGACTCGTTATTGAGGCGGTCGTGTGTGTGTGTGTGTGTGCATATTATTTCAGCTTCTATTTCGTAGAAGTCTATATCTTCTTTTTTTTGTTTTGTTGTGGAAGCTTGTGATGTGTGTCTACCCGTCTTCGACTTTGTTGGGTTGGTGGTTTTTTCCTTCTCTTGTTTTTTTTTTTTAAGTCAGATTTGACCGTGTAATAACTTTGATGATGGTGTTTTTCCGCTTGGATTGTGTTTTTTCCCCCCCTCCTCTTCATTTTGCTTTTTTTGTTGTCAGATTTCGGGACGGTGATACTCCGATTCGGACCCAAATTTTGAAAAACTTTGTTTTGATACAAGATTTTCTTCTCGACATAAAAAGTCACGCTGAAACCCCGTAATGTCTTAGTTAGAAAATGTGTCTTCATCGGCTCAAAATTTCATTGTAATCTATAGCGAGGGTTCTTCTGGGGTTTTCAACATGGCCAAATGTGATCTCAGGCAGTGTAGGGATAGTGAAAATATAACAGGAGATTAGAACGAAGAATTCTCCACTTGGGCTATAACATAGTCTTAAAAAACAGTAATGTCTCGTCTTTGTGTGTGTGTGTGTGTGTGTGTGTAAAGAATAGATATTCGTTGGACACCAAACAGATTTAAAAAAAAAAGAGTAGCTAAAAAAACACACACAATTTTTCTTATTATGTGTATAAGCAGCAACACAAACTAATTCTCCGCTAATTCTCTACCCCGCGTGATCCAATGAAAGTAACCTCTCTCTCGAGCTGTACATGTGGTCAAAGGGGGGCAACCACAGTTCTCATAACGGTGATATCAACAGTTCTCTCTCTGCGCGCGTGTGTGTGTGTGTTTATATGAGAAAAGTTTTTACATCCGCCAAAATGGTTTTCTCACACAAAGGACAACATGAAAAGTTATTGCCGCACTCCATACAGTAATGAAAATGTCCACAGGGAAGAAAGGTTTGAGATCGGGGTTTTTCAAAACAACACCAACAAAGTTCTCCTCGCTTCAGACGCCTGTTTTCTGCCAAGACCACCAAATACTTTTTATTTGATGCGGCGGCATCGGAAGAAATTAGTGGCTCGTTTGTCGTAGAGCAGACTTTATTTTCTGCAGTAGAAACATCTTTATTTGTAGAAATTCGCTGTGATGACGGCGGCAGAGTCTCGCTGTCCGCAGCATTGTCTTCTTGGTTTGTTGCTTCGACAGCTAACATCAACGTTTGTATGTCAATGGTTTCGTTGTTTCGGATGAAGAGTCTAGCTGCAGCGAGCACGTGTTCTCGAGAATAACCGAATTCTGAATGTAAAACTTCAAAATATGGTTGTTGGGTTATGTGTAGGTCTAACTGCTCATCCCGCAATGATGAGAGCGGCAATACACCGGCCGATTCCCTTCCATTTAAAAAAAAAAAAAAAAACACACAAGAAACAAGGACACCACGTGATGATCAGCAGTATTATAAGAGGCCCGGCAGCAGAACTGACTGACTCAGTACTCCACCATACTAGCTATTTATGACACTTTCCGAAAAGGGGGAAGGGAGGAGAGAAAATGAAGCAAAAACTTCTTCGTAATTATTGGCAGCGGGAACGACTAAACAGTAATAACCTACGGCGGCGGGTCGTTCAGTTTTTACAAAAGTGGTCTCCAGCAAAGTTCTTATCCCTACAACAAATTACTCTGAAACTGACTACATTAATTCATCTCTTTGACGAGCTTGTAGTATTGCAACTTCACTATGATCGAAGACTGTGCGTTGTGACCTACAACAAAGGCGTACTTGAAACGAACAAAGTCTATTCGCCAGAAAGGAGAAACTCATCTACTAATAAGTTACAAGAAACCTCACCAAAATCAGTGTTTCGCAAAATACTCTCAAACGTTGGACAAAACGAACTGTAATACTCGCGACGACGCAACGTCCATCTCCAAAACCCAAACGATGATTGTGTGTGTTGTTTGTTGTCTACCCTTTTTTTTTTTTTTGTTCCGGGTGAGTCTGACGCTCGCCCTTCTATGGTGCCGGTTGAGTCTGCTCTGCGTTCGCGTGGATTTTTAAACAAATTGACCAAAGTGTTTTCATGCGTCATTTTTTAGAAGATTCTTTATGCCGCGCATATAACTTAACTTTGATCCGAAATCGGGCATCCAAATCGGTATACATTCCCTGCTTGACAGGCTTCGCGGCAGCAGCCTTGCAATACCATTTGGCGTTGTCAACACTACACCAGAAAAAAGTCCGTGCGTGCGTTTTCTCTGTAAAATTTTACAAGAGCACCAGCTATTATAGAATCTCACCCCTTTACTTTTACTGTTTTTGAGGAGAAAAACCTAAAAATTTGAAACAAAATTAAAGAAATGAAATAAGAAATCAGGAGGACCTTTTTTCCGTCATTTCTGTGTTGATGTCTTGTGTCAGGACATTAATGTATACTTGTAACTTTTCACCCGATACAACCATCAGCCATCTCAAACAAAAGTTTTAAAAAGAAGAACGAGATGAAGAGCAACTCCTCACTCAAGAAATTATAATGTACAACTTTATTTTAGACTCGAAATCAAACCCACAAACAAGAATGACAAGGGAAAAAAACCTCACACAATTTGAAACAAAATTAAAGAAATGAAAAAAAAAAATCAGAATTTCCCCGTTCTTTTTCTGTGCCGATGTCTTGTGTGGTGACTTTTTAGCGTGCTGCTAAAAACAGTGTTGTATCACGATATGGACATATATTATTCTGACAAAAAGAAGAACTTCTTTTTATTTGGACAACTCGCTTCACAGAATTTCAAAACAAAAAGTCATTGTGTTGTTAGTGTAGTGAAAAGGGAAGAGCAGGAACAATTCTTAGAGCGAGAGTTTAATAAAAAGAAATAAACAAAACGAAATGATTCATTCCCTCTGTGGCACGCAGCACCACCAGCAGCAGCTCCCTTAACACAGACAAAGAGCAAAACAAACAATTGTGAGAGGAAAAATGATGAGCTAAAAGTTGTGAGATGAAAAATGACAAAAACAAAACGTGGATGCACACGAAAGAAAGCCAATTCTTAGAGCGAGAGTTTAATAAAAAGAAAGAAACAAAACGAAATGGTTCATTCCCTCTGTAGCACGCAGCACGCAGCGTTGAAAATAAACCAGAATGTGTTTCTGTGGTGAGAGAGAGAAAAAAAGGAGAGCAGGAACGATTCTTATAGCGAGAGAACATGCCAAAATTAGTTGCAGCTTGGAAAGGGAGAGCACAATTTAGTTTGTTGGAACAAGGAGTCAAACAAAACGAAGCGAGTTCAGCCCCTTAAGAGAGACAAAGAGCAAACCAAACAATTGTGAGAGGAAAAATGATGAACAAACTTTTGATGCACAGCAAATTTACAAAACAGGGAACTTGAGCTAAAAGTTGTGAGATGAAAAATGACAAAAACAAAACGTGGATGCACACGAAAGAAAGTCCTTTTCAGCCAAAAGTTGCAATATACACAAAACAACAGTTGAGTCATACTACGACTAGACAATAAAACGGAAAAAAAGAGCAGGTCGTGATTCATTCCCTCTGTGGCACCGGACGCAGCAGCATCAATAAGCCAGGATGTGTTTCTGTGGTGGGAGAGAAAAAAAAAAAAGGGGGGGCGAGCAGGAACAATTAGTCAACAAAACGGAGCGAGTTGAGCCGACAAAGAGCAAACCAAACAATTGTGAGAGGAAAAATGATGAACAAACTTTTGATGCACGGCAAATTTACAAAACAAGGAACTTGAGCCTGATTGAAATACTTGAAAAACGTGTCAATAACTGATTCTGTTGCTGTTGATGATGATGACACGTCATGTCCTACGCGTAAAAACGACAACGAATTGATAGCGAGAACTGAGAAAAAGACGGAAGAAGCATGAATGAGTTAATTGCGGTAGGACGGCACGAACGACTATAGGGCTCGCTATCACAGACTACAGCAGATCCCGTGCAACGATTGGTTCAAAAGTATGTAGTATCAGCCCCGAGGTCTGTACTAGTGAGATAAACTTCGCGGCCGTTACTTTTTAGAGGTGGTTTGGGTGATGAGGAAGAATTCGTTCAGCAGGCGAGAAATCCTACCTCATCATCCAACGCAATCTCTGTGGCTACTACTTCGGGCAAAAAGTCACGGTTGAGTTAAACCTGACCGAGAAGGTTGAAAAAGATTCCATACCAATCGTGGAGTGGAACGATTGATCGATTTTCAACCTCTGTTGTATCCAAACAATCGGGAAGCGGAAGAGTATGGTGAGATTTTCACGGATGAGTTGTTCGTATTGCTCCAGAGTTTTCAAATATTTACTGTAGTAGATCTGATTGAAACATATGTTGTAGTCCAAGTTGAAAACTCCAGACCATATGAGTAAAAAACACATGTATGTAACAAATGGGTGGTGCCTGTTATCGTCCATGTGGTTTTGATATGAAATAAAAAAAATATAATTTTTTATGAATTGTTGAATGAATTTTTTTTTTTTTTTAACATCATCGTGATTCTGTGTTGTCTCTGTCAGAAAGATGCCAAGTTCTACAACCGTTGTCGGAAAATCTTGCTCTGTTTAAGAATAAGAAGAATAAGAAGAATACTTTATTATCTCATAGAGAAATTCAGGGGTGGTACATAACAGTAATACAAACAAGACATTGATTTTACATAAAACATATAGCACTATATAACATGAACATCTTTAAAGCTCTGCGCTTACATATTCTCGCACACCTACGCGTATAAAGAACTATGGCTAAACATCATTGCAAAATATCATAACATACAATATATCGCAGGAAATATACGGTTGTAGGTTACTTCCCGTTGTATGGTCACTCTCTCTCTCTCACTCACTCTCACTTTCTCTCTCAGTCTCTCTCTCACTCACTCTCACTCAGTCTCACTCAGTCACTCAGTCACTCACTCTTAGTCTCACTCTCTCTCTTTCTCTCTCTCTCTCTCTCTTATTGTGCCGTGTTTATTTAGTCGTTTGTGTGCGTGTGTGTGTGTGTGTTTATGTATTTCGCTATTGTGCCGTATATATCTTGTGGATTTGGCGACCTGTAACACCACACACTCACACACACAAACACACTCACAAACACACAAACACACGCACACTCACAAACACACGCACACTCACAAACACACGCACACTCACAAACACACGCACACACACAAACACACGCACACACACAAACACACGCACACATACACACTCACTTCACAAAGAGAGAGTCTTTTAAATCACCATTTTTGTTATCTCCCCTGCACTGTCCGTTGTTAGTATGGTTAGTCTTTAGACTTCTATGCTGGGGGATAACTCCAGTCTTATTGTCTTCCCCTAGCCCCAGAAAATGTCTGTCTTGTGTAGGGATACAACTCGTCTGCTTTGACAGCATTTAATTTGTGTGCTTTTATTCAATCTGGTAATTATGTATTGTTTAGGACTGTGTTTTTAGGATTTTAATCAATTATGAACAGAAACATTTATTGTTGAGAACATACGTTTCTGTTGGTGTGGAAAAAGGAACTGGAAATATTATTATGGTGTTTTTCCCTTGTGACACGCGGCCCGGGTAGTAGTAGTGTTGATACCTTTTCGGAAAGTGTTCCCATCACTAAAAATGAAGAACGGGCAATCTCTCGTTCTCTGATGAATGCATTGCCACTAAAATTGCACAATGAATGGTAACAATTCCGAGCCAAAAGATGTGATGTACACTGAAAACTAAACAACAGGAGCTGGATTATTCTGTTTCCCTTGTGGCACGCACCGGGTAGTAGTGTTGATACCTTTTCGGAAAGTGTTCCCATCACTAAAAATGAAGAACGGGCAATCTCTCGTTCTCTGATGAATGCATTATAAATTATAATGTTCAACTTTATTTCTAGACTCGAAATCAAACACACACTCCAAGAATGACAAGGAAGGAAACAAACAAACTTCACACAATTTGAAACGGAATTACCCAAAGAATTCAGAATTGAGAAAAAAAGAAAGAAACGGGGAACCTTTCACCGTCATTTCTGCGTCGAAGTTGTGTCTGGGCATTACTAATGTATACTGGGGGAGAGAGTAACTTTTCGTCGCCGCTCACTACAATTACCCACATATATCAGTCATCTCAATCAAAAAAGTTTTAAGAAGAAGAAGACGAAGAACAACTATACTCTCACTCCCATAAATTATAATGTACAACTTTATTTTTAGACTCGAAATCAAACACACACTCCAAGAATGACAAGGAAGGAAACAAACAAACTTCACACAATTTGAAACGGAATTACCCAAAGAATTCAGAATTGAGAAGAAAGAAAGAAAAACGGGGAACCTTTCACCGTCATTTCTGCGTCGAAGTTGTGTCTGGGCATTACTAATGTATACTGGGGGAGAGAGTAACTTTTCGTCGCCGCTCACTACAATTACCCACATATATCAGTCATCTCAATCAAAAAAGTTTTAAGAAGAAGAAGACGAAGAACAACTATACTCTCACTCCCATAAATTATAATGTACAACTTTATTTTTAGACTCGAAATCAAACACACACTCCAAGAATGACAAGGAAGGAAACAAACAAACTTCACACAATTTGAAACGGAATTACCCAAAGAATTCAGAATTGAGAAGAAAGAAAGAAAAACGGGGAACCTTTCACCGTCATTTCTGTGTCGAAGTTGTGTCTGGGCATTACTAATGTATACTGGGGGAGAGAGTAACTTTTCGTCGCCGCTCACTACAATTACCCACATATATCAGTCATCTCAATCAAAAAAGTTTTAAGAAGAAGAAGACGAAGAACAACTATACTCTCACTCCCATCATAAATTATAATGTACAACTTTATTTCTAGACTCGAAATCAAACACACACTCCAAGAATGACAAGGAAGGAAACAAACAAACTTCACACAATTTGAAACGGAATTACCCAAAGAATTCAGAATTGAGAAGAAAGAAAGAAACGGGGAACCTTTCACCGTCCTTTCTGTGTCGAAGTTGTGTCTGGGCATTACTAATGTATACTGGGGGAGAGAGTAACTTTTCGTCGCCGCTCACTACAATTACCCACATAATTATATCAGTCATCTCAATCAAAAAAGTCTAGACTCGAAATCAAACACACACTCCAAGAATGACAAGGAAGGAAACAAACAAACTTCACACAATTTGAAACGGAATTACCCAAAGAATTCAGAATTGAGAAGAAAGAAAGAAAAACGGGGAACCTTTCACCGTCATTTCTGCGTTGATATTATGTCAGGACATTTAAGTACGATGATCCATATCGACCCAGCACAAAACTTAATGAACACGAAACAGCACACCTGTGATGCGGCACCCAAAAAAGAAATCCTTTACTTCCAGTTTCTCTCTCTCACTCGCTCTCAACTCAAAGCCACACATGGTGAGATAAATATCGACCCAGCACAAAACTTAATGCACACGAAACAGCACACCTGTGATGCGGCACCCAAAAAAGAAATCCTTTACTTCCAGTTTCTCTCTCTCACTCGCTCTCTGTCAGGACATTTAAGTACGATGATCCACACATAAAAAAAGTGCTGTGCAAGGATATATGCTTCTGACAAAAGAGAACTTCTGTTTATTCTTTATTTTTAGACTCGAAATCAAACACACACTCCAAGAATGACAAGGAAGGAAACAAACAAAAACTTCACACAATTTGAAACGAAATTACCCACAAAGAAAAAAGAAAATTCAGAATTGAGAAGAAAGAAAGAAAGGGGGAACCTTTCACCGTCATTTCTGCGTTGATATTATGTCAGGACATTTAAGTACGATGATCCACACACAAAAAAGTGCTGTGCAAGGATATATGCTTCTGACAAAAGAGAACTTCTGTTTATTTGGCCCCAAAACTCGCTTCCGAAAGAATTTCAACAATGAGTCTTTGTGTTAGTAGTGGAGGTGGTGGTGTTAGTGACTTTTGAGCACTTTGCTAAAAAAAAAGTACTTATAAAATATAGGATTCTGGCCAAATGAGAACTACTTTTTTTTTTATAGTCCCAAAACTCGCTTCCGAAAGAATTGTAACAACAAAAAGTCTTAGTGTTATGTGTTTGTAGTGACTTTTTTTTTTTAAACTCAAACCCGTGGCTAAAAGCATTAAGTTTAAACATCTCATCTGTTGTGCTTTTGTTTTTCGGTTTGCTTTGGTGGTACGAATGTTTGCGGCTATTCTCTCTCGCACAACGTTAACTGAGCATCGTGTCTGTTGATCTGAAAAGAAAGGGGGAAAATATTCTTTCATACGAATTTTCCTTTTTGGTGGGAGAAAAGACGGCTTATGAACTGTATAAGTGCAGCAGTTTCTGTACAGCGCGGCGGCATGATGCCGCGAATTCCTTCTCCTTGTCCTTGAACCCCCGCGGGCGGTCGTTGACCCTGCAGAGTTCTCGCAGCTTCCTTCTCCGCCTGTCAGAGATTTTCTCCCCTTACAGGCGCGCGGGCCCTGTGTACGCCAGTTTATTGATTGCGATTTTATCTTTGTGTTGATGGTGTGAAATAAAGTCTTAGTGTTTGGTGGTTGTTAGTGACTTTTACTGAGCACAATGCTAAAAAGAAAGTAATGTGATCAAAATGAGAACTTCTTTTTTTTTTTTTTTTTTTTGTAAACGATATATCTCTCTGCGCGGAGGAATATCATGATTATTATTTTTAGCAGCCAATCAAAATAGTGCTAATGCGGACTTTTTTTCTCTCGTAGGAATAATGATCAGTGCTTCGGTTCCAACCAATCAAAACGCCCGAGAGAAAACCGACCGACCAATCATAACCAAAAACACAAATCAACCAATCACAGGACTCATCGATCTTACCTCAACATTAATCATTTTAATATATCAAGCAGATAACCACGGGAGAGGGTGGGGTTGACTGGTGGACGTCAGACTGACAACATCTCCCAACGACCGGAGTGGAAAAATAAGTCCCAGTATAATAATAAGACAAACAAAAAGAACAAAAAGCGATAAGAATAAAAAGACAAAATAAGAACAAAAGGCAAAAGAAGAATCAAACGACCAATTTAGGGACTTTGTACAGAAACGAAGCGAGTTGGACCCCATTAACAGAGACAAAGAGCAAAGCCACAAATGGTGAGATAAAACCCGACCCAACACAACCCTTAATGCACACGGAACAGCACACCTGTGATGCCCCAGGGAAAAAGATATCGATTACTCCCAGTCTCTCTCTCGGCTCACTGCTCACTCTCAACTCCGAGTCTCTGAGAGAACATACGTTTCTGTTGACGGTGTGGAAAAGGGAACTGGAAATATTATTATGCTGTTTTTCCCTTGTGGCACGCCGGCCCGGGTAGTAGTGTTGATACAAGTTTTCGGAAAGTGTTACCATCACTAAAAATGAAGAACGGGCAATCTCTCATTCTCTGATGAACGCATTGTCGCACTAAAATTGCACAATGAATGCTAACAATTCCGAGCCAGAAGAAGTTGTAAAGATGTACACAACTAAACAACGAAAGTTTTAGTCGTATAGGAGCTGGAAATATTATCATTCTCTCTCTCTCTCTCTCTCTCTCTCTCTCTCTCTCTCTCTCTCTCTCTCTCTCTCTCTCTCTCTCTCTCTCTCTCTCTCTCTCTCTCTCTCTCTAAAGAACTGGAAATATTATCACACAGCAGTAGCAGCGTTGATAAAAACAGAATATGTTTCCCGTTCATTATTTCTGATTTGATCGAATATTAGTTTCTGGAAGATGATGTGAGGCCCCAAAGTGGGAGATATGTTTCCGCTTTTAAAAGGTGAACGTGCGGCAAGCATATAACTTGTTTAAGGGGGAAAGAATTAGCAGTGCAGTTTCTGTACAGCGCGGCGGCATGATGCGAATTCCTTCTCCTTGTCCTTGAACCCCCCGGCGGTCGTTGACCCTGCAAGTTCTCGCAGCTTCCTTCACAAAACAGCACACCTGTGATGCCCCAGGGGAAAAACATATCGATTACTCCCAGTCTCTCTCTCGGCTCACTGCTCACTCTCAACTCCGAGTCTCTGAGAGAACATACGTTTCTGTTGACGGTGTGGAAAAGGGAACTGGAAATATTATTATGCTGTTTTTCCCTTGCGGCACGCCGGCCCGGGTAGTAGTGTTGATACAAGTTTTCTCAGTCTCTCTCGGCTCACTCACTCTCAACTCAGTCTCTGAGAGAACATATACGTTTCTGTTGACGGTGTGGAAAAGGAACTGGAAATATTATCATGCTGTTTTTCACTTGCGGCACGCCGGCCCGGGTAGTAGTGTTGATACAAGTTTTCGGAAAGTGTTCCCATCACTAAAAATGAAGAACGGGCAATCTCTCGTTCTCTGATTAATGCATTGCCGCACTAAAATTGCACAATGAATGCTAACAATTCCGAGCCAGAAGTTGTGAGATGTACAAAACTAAACAACAAAAGTTTAGTCGTAGGAGCTAAAAATATTATCATTCTGTTTCCCTTGCGGCACGCACCCGTAGTGTTGATGCCTTTTCGGAAAGTGTTACCATCACTAAAAATGAAGAACGGGCAATCTTTCATTCTCTGATGAATGCATTACCGCACTAAAATTGCACAATGAATGCTGATAAAAACAGAATATGTTTCCCGTTCATTATTTCTGATTTCATCGAATATTAGTTTCTGGAAGATGATGTGAGGCCCCACAGTGGGAGATATGTTTCCGCTTTTAAAAGGTGAACGTGCAAGCATATAACTTGTTTATGAGGGGGAAAGAATTAGCAGGAACGATTCTTACAGCAATTGGAACATGTCCCGTGCGGCTTGGAAAGGAAAGGGAGAAAAAAGAGGGAAGGGGTTTACACAAGTCGAAAAGATTCTTCACTGTCGTTTGAACGGGGCCCTGGGATATCCTTCTACATGTGTTATTGTGTGTTATTGTGTGTTATTGTTTGTTATTGTTTGCTGTTATAAATACACTTAAACAAAATAACCCCCACTCCGATTCGGACCCAAATTTTGAAAAACTTTGTTTTGATACAAGATTTTCTTCTCGACATAAAAAGTCACGCTGAAACCCCGTAATGTCTTAGTTAGAAAATGTGTCTTCATCGGCTCAAAATTTCATTGTAATCTATAGCGAGGGTTCTTCTGGGGTTTTCAACATGGCGGGTATATACTACAAACAAACACACACACACCAAATGACACCCCCCCCCCCTTAAAACTCAAAGGGGGGGGTCTTTATCAGACGTAGGGTTTACCATCTAACAGATAGTGAAGCATGCAATACGAAATTACGACATGCAGGTTTTCAATTGATATTTTTGCAAAGTATCTGTAAAAGCATGTGTGCCTCTGTGCGTGCCTGCTTTCATGGGGTGCCTGTATCCTAAGCAATTTGAGGATTTCTTTTATCTCACACTGTTGATTGTTGTCATACCTTTCAACGGTGAAAATTAGGATTTAAAATGGATTTAATGTTAATTGTAAATATTGAATTTAACGATAACGAGTTGTATAGTGAGATTGAGGAATACAGCCGAGTAAATGAAAGCTATAGGTTTTCAAGATTCAAATGATAATGTACTAGCAGAAAAGACAATAATGTCAAAAGTCACGGTTGTTTTAGAACCCGTCACAGTTTGATCATGATAAGGACTTAAAAGGAACGTGATGTACGGGTTTTTTGTATTATTATGCGATAGGCTGGCACGCGTTTGACCATTTGCAAGCTTTCACAATGATTATTGTTTGTGGTAAAAATTAGAAAGGAAATAGTCACCCGATGTTGAATAACCAATGGAAACGTGTACAAGAAAACCGAAGGTCACAGAATAGACGGCCAACGAATAGGCTAGACTCGGAGAAAGGATTGCGTGAATTATTGCTCTCTCTCTCTCTCTCTCTCTCTGTCCTGACCACTTGAAGAAGTATAAGACCTGTGCCTAAATTAGCCAAGGTGTATGACGATAGGATAGGAAAATAGAATCTGAATATATTTTGTTGTGATTACTCTCAAAGTAAATTCTTAAATTGTTTTCCTGAATTGTGTGTGTTACAGTATCCCATGCTTTAAGCTCCTTTCTCGTCTTTGAAATGTTATTTTCTCTCTAGTCTAAACCGCCTGTGTGATGTCAGTTATATGTGTGTGTACTTTCGGTTCGTGTGTGTTCGTTGCGGTACACGGCCCACCACGGTGGTGACCGATCGCCAAGACACCCACGCCACAACAAAACACACCACAACGGCATCACCACTCCTACCTACTCATGCACCATATACATTCACACACTAACTCAACGGCACAGCCGCGGAACAGCCATGACGATACGCACCACAACGCGCGAGACATATCAGCACACACAAAAACATGCTATACATACATATAAACACACACGCACCAGGCAATATGTTTTGTGCATTATGTTCGTTTAAAAAAAAATAAAACTTTGTCATATCAACTATTTGAGTTATAGTTAATATCATTGTACGGATGTGTGACGCGTGGCAGTGAGAGTTTGCTTTTATGTTGTTTTTTCTTATATTGTAAAGTGTTCTGTGTGACTATATCATGTGTAAGCATCTCCAAACCACAATAATAATGCTTGTGATACACCATCACATTTTAAAAATAAAGGAAATTTACTCTCATCCACACCTTACAATTCTAAAATAATAACAACATTCATTTCTTCTGCCTGGTTAGTGAAGGAAGGCGCGTGTGACCACTGTCCCGGCTGGCTTTCTTTTACATTACATTGTCCTTTTAGAAATGAGGATAACAAACTTTCGCTCAATCGTGTTCGTATGAAAAACAACTCCAAAAAACATCCATGATATTGAGATGTAGTAGTAGTAGTAGTAGTAGTAGTAGTAGTAGTAGTATAGTAGCCTGACCGAGAGTTGTTCGAGAAAAAAGAAAGGTGACGTGTTACTACGAATAACCTTCCCGGACTCGTTATTGAGGCGGTCGTGTGTGTGTGTGTGTGTGCATATTATTTCAGCTTCTATTTCGTAGAAGTCTATATCTTCTTTTTTTTGTTTTGTTGTGGAAGCTTGTGATGTGTGTCTACCCGTCTTCGACTTTGTTGGGTTGGTGGTTTTTTCCTTCTCTTGTTTTTTTTTTTTAAGTCAGATTTGACCGTGTAATAACTTTGATGATGGTGTTTTTCCGCTTGGATTGTGTTTTTTCCCCCCCTCCTCTTCATTTTGCTTTTTTTGTTGTCAGATTTCGGGACGGTGATACTCCGATTCGGACCCAAATTTTGAAAAACTTTGTTTTGATACAAGATTTTCTTCTCGACATAAAAAGTCACGCTGAAACCCCGTAATGTCTTAGTTAGAAAATGTGTCTTCATCGGCTCAAAATTTCATTGTAATCTATAGCGAGGGTTCTTCTGGGGTTTTCAACATGGCCAAATGTGATCTCAGGCAGTGTAGGGATAGTGAAAATATAACAGGAGATTAGAACGAAGAATTCTCCACTTGGGCTATAACATAGTCTTAAAAAACAGTAATGTCTCGTCTTTGTGTGTGTGTGTGTGTGTGTGTGTAAAGAATAGATATTCGTTGGACACCAAACAGATTTAAAAAAAAAAGAGTAGCTAAAAAAACACACACAATTTTTCTTATTATGTGTATAAGCAGCAACACAAACTAATTCTCCGCTAATTCTCTACCCCGCGTGATCCAATGAAAGTAACCTCTCTCTCGAGCTGTACATGTGGTCAAAGGGGGGCAACCACAGTTCTCATAACGGTGATATCAACAGTTCTCTCTCTGCGCGCGTGTGTGTGTGTGTTTATATGAGAAAGGTTTTTACATCCGCCAAAATGGTTTTCTCACACAAAGGACAACATGAAAAGTTATTGCCGCACTCCATACAGTAATGAAAATGTCCACAGGGAAGAAAGGTTTGAGATCGGGGTTTTTCAAAACAACACCAACAAAGTTCTCCTCGCTTCAGACGCCTGTTTTCTGCCAAGACCACCAAATACTTTTTATTTGATGCGGCGGCATCGGAAGAAATTAGTGGCTCGTTTGTCGTAGAGCAGACTTTATTTTCTGCAGTAGAAACATCTTTATTTGTAGAAATTCGCTGTGATGACGGCGGCAGAGTCTCGCTGTCCGCAGCATTGTCTTCTTGGTTTGTTGCTTCGACAGCTAACATCAACGTTTGTATGTCAATGGTTTCGTTGTTTCGGATGAAGAGTCTAGCTGCAGCGAGCACGTGTTCTCGAGAATAACCGAATTCTGAATGTAAAACTTCAAAATATGGTTGTTGGGTTATGTGTAGGTCTAACTGCTCATCCCGGGCGATGATGAAAGCGGCAATACACCGGCCGATTCCCTTCCATTTAAAAAAAAAAAAAAAACACACAAGAAACAAGGACACCACGTGATGATCAGCAGTATTATAAGAGGCCCGGCAGCAGAACTGACTGACTCAGTCCTCCCCCATACTAGCTATTTATGACACTTTCCGAAAAGGGGGAAGGGAGGAGAGAAAATGAAGCAAAAACTTCTTCGTAATTATTGGCAGCGGGAACGACTAAACAGTAATAACCTACGGCGGCGGGTCGTTCAGTTTTTACAAAAGTGGTCTCCAGCAAAGTTCTTATCCCTACAACAAATTACTCTGAAACTGACTACATTAATTCATCTCTTTGACGAGCTTGTAGTATTGCAACTTCACTATGATCGAAGACTGTGCGTTGTGACCTACAACAAAGGCGTACTTGAAACGAACAAAGTCTATTCGCCAGAAAGGAGAAACTCATCTACTAATAAGTTACAAGAAACCTCACCAAAATCAGTGTTTCGCAAAATACTCTCAAACGTTGGACAAAACGAACTGTAATACTCGCGACGACGCAACGTCCATCTCCAAAACCCAAACGATGATTGTGTGTGTTGTTTGTTGTCTACCCTTTTTTTTTTTTTTGTTCCGGGTGAGTCTGACGCTCGCCCTTCTATGGTGCCGGTTGAGTCTGCTCTGCGTTCGCGTGGATTTTTAAACAAATTGACCAAAGTGTTTTCATGCGTCATTTTTTAGAAGATTCTTTATGCCGCGCATATAACTTAACTTTGATCCGAAATCGGGCATCCAAATCGGTATACATTCCCTGCTTGACAGGCTTCGCGGCAGCAGCCTTGCAATACCATTTGGCGTTGTCAACACTACACCAGAAAAAAGTCCGTGCGTGCGTTTTCTCTGTAAAATTTTACAAGAGCACCAGCTATTATAGAATCTCACCCCTTTACTTTTACTGTTTTTGAGGAGAAAAACCTAAAAATTTGAAACAAAATTAAAGAAATGAAATAAGAAATCAGGAGGACCTTTTTTCCGTCATTTCTGTGTTGATGTCTTGTGTCAGGACATTAATGTATACTTGTAACTTTTCACCCGATACAACCATCAGCCATCTCAAACAAAAGTTTTAAAAAGAAGAACGAGATGAAGAGCAACTCCTCACTCAAGAAATTATAATGTACAACTTTATTTTAGACTCGAAATCAAACCCACAAACAAGAATGACAAGGGAAAAAAACCTCACACAATTTGAAACAAAATTAAAGAAATGAAAAAAAAAAATCAGAATTTCCCCGTTCTTTTTCTGTGCCGATGTCTTGTGTGGTGACTTTTTAGCGTGCTGCTAAAAACAGTGTTGTATCACGATATGGACATATATTATTCTGACAAAAAGAAGAACTTCTTTTTATTTGGACAACTCGCTTCACAGAATTTCAAAACAAAAAGTCATTGTGTTGTTAGTGTAGTGAAAAGGGAAGAGCAGGAACAATTCTTAGAGCGAGAGTTTAATAAAAAGAAATAAACAAAACGAAATGATTCATTCCCTCTGTGGCACGCAGCACCACCAGCAGCAGCTCCCTTAACACAGACAAAGAGCAAAACAAACAATTGTGAGAGGAAAAATGATGAGCTAAAAGTTGTGAGATGAAAAATGACAAAAACAAAACGTTGATGCACACGAAAGAAAGCCAATTCTTAGAGCGAGAGTTTAATAAAAAGAAAGAAACAAAACGAAATGGTTCATTCCCTCTGTAGCACGCAGCACGCAGCGTTGAAAATAAACCAGAATGTGTTTCTGTGGTGAGAGAGAGAAAAAAAGGAGAGCAGGAACGATTCTTATAGCGAGAGAACATGCCAAAATTAGTTGCAGCTTGGAAAGGGAGAGCACAATTTAGTTTGTTGGAACAAGGAGTCAAACAAAACGAAGCGAGTTCAGCCCCTTAAGAGAGACAAAGAGCAAACCAAACAATTGTGAGAGGAAAAATGATGAACAAACTTTTGATGCACAGCAAATTTACAAAAAACAAACAAGGAACTTGAGATAAAACTTGTGAGATGAAAAATGACAAAAACAAAACGTGGATGCACACGAAAGAAAGTCCTTTTCAGCCAAAAGTTGCAATATACACAAAACAACAGTTGAGTCATACTACGACTAGACAATAAAACGGAAAAAAAGAGCAGGTCGTGATTCATTCCCTCTGTGGCACCGGACGCAGCAGCATCAATAAGCCAGGATGTGTTTCTGTGGTGGGAGAGAAAAAAAAAAAAGGGGGGGCGAGCAGGAACAATTAGTCAACAAAACGGAGCGAGTTGAGCCGACAAAGAGCAAACCAAACAATTGTGAGAGGAAAAATGATGAACAAACTTTTGATGCGCGGCAAATTTACAAAACAAGGAACTTGAGCCTGATTGAAATACTTGAAAAACGTGTCAATAACTGATTCTGTTGCTGTTGATGATGATGACACGTCATGTCCTACGCGTAAAAACGACAACGAATTGATAGCGAGAACTGAGAAAAAGACGGAAGAAGCATGAATGAGTTAATTGCGGTAGGACGGCACGAACGACTATAGGGCTCGCTATCACAGACTACAGCAGATCCCGTGCAACGATTGGTTCAAAAGTATGTAGTATCAGCCCCGAGGTCTGTACTAGTGAGATAAACTTCGCGGCCGTTACTTTTTAGAGGTGGTTTGGGTGATGAGGAAGAATTCGTTCAGCAGGCGAGAAATCCTACCTCATCATCCAACGCAATCTCTGTGGCTACTACTTCGGGCAAAAAGTCACGGTTGAGTTAAACCTGACCGAGAAGGTTGAAAAAGATTCCATACCAATCGTGGAGTGGAACGATTGATCGATTTTCAACCTCTGTTGTATCCAAACAATCGAGAAGCAGAAGAGTATGGTGAGATTTTCAGGGATGAGTTGTTCGTATTGCTTCAGAGTTTTCAGATATTTACTGAAGTAGATCTGATTGAAACATATGTTGTAGTCCAAGTTGAAAACTCCAGACCATATGAGTAAAAAACACATGTATGTAACAAATGGGTGGTGCCTGTTATCGTCCATGTGGTTTTGATATGAAATAAAAAAAATATAATTTTTTATGAATTGTTGAATGAATTTTTTTTTTTTTTTAACATCATCGTGATTCTGTGTTGTCTCTGTCAGAAAGATGCCAAGTTCTACAACCGTTGTCGGAAAATCTTGCTCTGTTTAAGAATAAGAAGAATAAGAAGAATACTTTATTATCTCATAGAGAAATTCAGGGGTGGTACATAACAGTAATACAAACAAGACATTGATTTTACATAAAACATATAGCACTATATAACATGAACATCTTTAAAGCTCTGCGCTTACATATTCTCGCACACCTACGCGTATAAAGAACTATGGCTAAACATCATTGCAAAATATCATAACATACAATATATCGCAGGAAATATACGGTTGTAGGTTACTTCCCGTTGTATGGTCACTCTCTCTCTCTCACTCACTCTCACTTTCTCTCTCAGTCTCTCTCTCACTCACTCTCACTCAGTCTCACTCAGTCACTCAGTCACTCACTCTTAGTCTCACTCTCTCTCTTTCTCTCTCTCTCTCTCTCTTATTGTGCCGTGTTTATTTAGTCGTTTGTGTGCGTGTGTGTGTGTGTGTTTATGTATTTCGCTATTGTGCCGTATATATCTTGTGGATTTGGCGACCTGTAACACCACACACTCACACACACAAACACACTCACAAACACACAAACACACGCACACTCACAAACACACGCACACTCACAAACACACGCACACTCACAAACACACGCACACACACAAACACACGCACACACACAAACACACGCACACATACACACTCACTTCACAAAGAGAGAGTCTTTTAAATCACCATTTTTGTTATCTCCCCTGCACTGTCCGTTGTTAGTATGGTTAGTCTTTAGACTTCTATGCTGGGGGATAACTCCAGTCTTATTGTCTTCCCCTAGCCCCAGAAAATGTCTGTCTTGTGTAGGGATACAACTCGTCTGCTTTGACAGCATTTAATTTGTGTGCTTTTATTCAATCTGGTAATTATGTATTGTTTAGGACTGTGTTTTTAGGATTTTAATCAATTATGAACAGAAACATTTATTGTTGAGAACATACGTTTCTGTTGGTGTGGAAAAAGGAACTGGAAATATTATTATGGTGTTTTTCCCTTGTGACACGCGGCCCGGGTAGTAGTAGTGTTGATACCTTTTCGGAAAGTGTTCTCATCACTAAAAATGAAGAACGGGCAATCTCTCGTTCTCTGATGAATGCATTGCCACTAAAATTGCACAATGAATGGTAACAATTCCGAGCCAAAAGATGTGATGTACACTGAAAACTAAACAACAGGAGCTGGATTATTCTGTTTCCCTTGTGGCACGCACCGGGTAGTAGTGTTGATACCTTTTCGGAAAGTGTTCCCATCACTAAAAATGAAGAACGGGCAATCTCTCGTTCTCTGATGAATGCATTATAAATTATAATGTTCAACTTTATTTTTAGACTCGAAATCAAACACACACTCCAAGAATGACAAGGAAGGAAACAAACAAACTTCACACAATTTGAAACGGAATTACCCAAAGAATTCAGAATTGAGAAAAAAAGAAAGAAACGGGGAACCTTTCACCGTCATTTCTGCGTCGAAGTTGTGTCTGGGCATTACTAATGTATACTGGGGGAGAGAGTAACTTTTCGTCGCCGCTCACTACAATTACCCACATATATCAGTCATCTCAATCAAAAAAGTTTTAAGAAGAAGAAGACGAAGAACAACTATACTCTCACTCCCATCATAAATTATAATGTACAACTTTATTTTTAGACTCGAAATCAAACACACACTCCAAGAATGACAAGGAAGGAAACAAACAAACTTCACACAATTTGAAACGGAATTACCCAAAGAATTCAGAATTGAGAAGAAAGAAAGAAAAACGGGGAACCTTTCACCGTCATTTCTGCGTCGAAGTTGTGTCTGGGCATTACTAATGTATACTGGGGGAGAGAGTAACTTTTCGTCGCCGCTCACTACAATTACCCACATATATCAGTCATCTCAATCAAAAAAGTTTTAAGAAGAAGAAGACGACGAAGAACAACTATACTCTCACTCCCATAAATTATAATGTACAACTTTATTTTTAGACTCGAAATCAAACACACACTCCAAGAATGACAAGGAAGGAAACAAACAAACTTCACACAATTTGAAACGGAATTACCCAAAGAATTCAGAATTGAGAAGAAAGAAAGAAAAACGGGGAACCTTTCACCGTCATTTCTGTGTCGAAGTTGTGTCTGGGCATTACTAATGTATACTGGGGGAGAGAGTAACTTTTCGTCGCCGCTCACTACAATTACCCACATATATCAGTCATCTCAATCAAAAAAGTTTTAAGAAGAAGAAGACGAAGAACAACTATACTCTCACTCCCATCATAAATTATAATGTACAACTTTATTTCTAGACTCGAAATCAAACACACACTCCAAGAATGACAAGGAAGGAAACAAACAAACTTCACACAATTTGAAACGGAATTACCCAAAGAATTCAGAATTGAGAAGAAAGAAAGAAACGGGGAACCTTTCACCGTCCTTTCTGTGTCGAAGTTGTGTCTGGGCATTACTAATGTATACTGGGGGAGAGAGTAACTTTTCGTCGCCGCTCACTACAATTACCCACATAATTATATCAGTCATCTCAATCAAAAAAGTCTAGACTCGAAATCAAACACACACTCCAAGAATGACAAGGAAGGAAACAAACAAAACTTCACACAATTTGAAACGGAATTACCCAAAGAATTCAGAATTGAGAAGAAAGAAAGAAAAACGGGGAACCTTTCACCGTCATTTCTGCGTTGATATTATGTCAGGACATTTAAGTACGATGATCCATATCGACCCAGCACAAAACTTAATGCACACGAAACAGCACACCTGTGATGCGGCACCCAAAAAAGAAATCCTTTACTTCCAGTTTCTCTCTCTCACTCGCTCTCAACTCAAAGCCACACATGGTGAGATAAATATCGACCCAGCACAAAACTTAATGCACACGAAACAGCACACCTGTGATGCGGCACCCAAAAAAGAAATCCTTTACTTCCAGTTTCTCTCTCTCACTCGCTCTCTGTCAGGACATTTAAGTACGATGATCCACACAAAAAAAAAGTGCTGTGCAAGGATATATGCTTCTGACAAAAGAGAACTTCTGTTTATTCTTTATTTTTAGACTCGAAATCAAACACACACTCCAAGAATGACAAGGAAGGAAACAAACAAAAACTTCACACAATTTGAAATGGAATTACCAAAGAAAAAAGAAAATTCAGAATTGAGAAGAAAGAAAGAAAAGGGGGAACCTTTCACCGTCATTTCTGCGTTGATATTATGTCAGGACATTTAAGTACGATGATCCACACAAAAAAAAGTGCTGTGCAAGGATATATGCTTCTGACAAAAGAGAACTACTTCTGTTTATTTGGCCCCAAAACTCGTTTCCGAAAGAATTTCAACAATGAGTCTTTGTGTTAGTAGTGGTGGTGGTGGTGTTGTAAGTGACTTTTGAGCACTTTGCTAAAAAAAAAGTACTTATAAAATATAGGATTCTGGCCAAATGAGAACTACTTTTTTTTTTATAGTCCCAAAACTCGCTTCCGAAAGAATTGTAACAACAAAAAGTCTTAGTGTTATGTGTTTGTAGTGACTTTTTTTTTTTAAACTCAAACCCGTGGCTAAAAGCATTAAGTTTAAACATCTCATCTGTTGTGCTTTTGTTTTTCGGTTTGCTTTGGTGGTACGAATGTTTGCGGCTATTCTCTCTCGCACAACGTTAACTGAGCATCGTGTCTGTTGATCTGAAAAGAAAGGGGGAAAATATTCTTTCATACGAATTTTCCTTTTTGGTGGGAGAAAAGACGGCTTATGAACTGTATAAGTGCAGCAGTTTCTGTACAGCGCGGCGGCATGATGCCGCGAATTCCTTCTCCTTGTCCTTGAACCCCCGCGGGCGGTCGTTGACCCTGCAGAGTTCTCGCAGCTTCCTTCTCCGCCTGTCAGAGATTTTCTCCCCTTACAGGCGCGCGGGCCCTGTGTACGCCAGTTTATTGATTGCGATTTTATCTTTGTGTTGATGGTGTGAAATAAAGTCTTAGTGTTTGGTGGTTGTTAGTGACTTTTACTGAGCACAATGCTAAAAAGAAAGTAATGTGATCAAAATGAGAACTTCTTTTTTTTTTTTTTTTTTTTGTAAACGATATATCTCTCTGCGCGGAGGAATATCATGATTATTATTTTTAGCAGCCAATCAAAATAGTGCTAATGCGGACTTTTTTTCTCTCGTAGGAATAATGATCAGTGCTTCGGTTCCAACCAATCAAAACGCCCGAGAGAAAACCGACCGACCAATCATAACCAAAAACACAAATCAACCAATCACAGGACTCCTCGATCTTACCTCAACATTAATCATTTTAATATATCAAGCAGATAACCACGGGAGAGGGTGGGGTTGACTGGTGGACGTCAGACTGACAACATCTCCCAACGACCGGAGTGGAAAAATAAGTCCCAGTATAATAATAAGACAAACAAAAAGAACAAAAAGCGATAAGAATAAAAAGACAAAATAAGAACAAAAGGCAAAAGAAGAATCAAACGACCAATTTAGGGACTTTGTACAGAAACGAAGCGAGTTGGACCCCATTAACAGAGACAAAGAGCAAAGCCACAAATGGTGAGATAAAACCCGACCCAACACAACCCTTAATGCACACGGAACAGCACACCTGTGATGCCCCAGGGAAAAAGATATCGATTACTCCCAGTCTCTCTCTCGGCTCACTGCTCACTCTCAACTCCGAGTCTCTGAGAGAACATACGTTTCTGTTGACGGTGTGGAAAAGGGAACTGGAAATATTATTATGCTGTTTTTCCCTTGTGGCACGCCGGCCCGGGTAGTAGTGTTGATACAAGTTTTCGGAAAGTGTTACCATCACTAAAAATGAAGAACGGGCAATCTCTCATTCTCTGATGAACGCATTGTCGCACTAAAATTGCACAATGAATGCTAACAATTCCGAGCCAGAAGAAGTTGTAAAGATGTACACAACTAAACAACGAAAGTTTTAGTCGTATAGGAGCTGGAAATATTATCATTCTCTCTCTCTCTCTCTCTCTCTCTCTCTCTCTCTCTCTCTCTCTCTCTCTCTCTCTCTCTCTCCTCTCTCTCTCTCTCTCTCTCTCTCTCTCTCTCTAAAGAACTGGAAATATTATCACACAGCAGTAGCAGCGTTGATAAAAACAGAATATGTTTCCCGTTCATTATTTCTGATTTGATCGAATATTAGTTTCTGGAAGATGATGTGAGGCCCCAAAGTGGGAGATATGTTTCCGCTTTTAAAAGGTGAACGTGCGGCAAGCATATAACTTGTTTAAGGGGGAAAGAATTAGCAGTGCAGTTTCTGTACAGCGCGGCGGCATGATGCGAATTCCTTCTCCTTGTCCTTGAACCCCCCGGCGGTCGTTGACCCTGCAAGTTCTCGCAGCTTCCTTCACAAAACAGCACACCTGTGATGCCCCAGGGGAAAAACATATCGATTACTCCCAGTCTCTCTCTCGGCTCACTGCTCACTCTCAACTCCGAGTCTCTGAGAGAACATACGTTTCTGTTGACGGTGTGGAAAAGGGAACTGGAAATATTATTATGCTGTTTTTCCCTTGCGGCACGCCGGCCCGGGTAGTAGTGTTGATACAAGTTTTCTCAGTCTCTCTCGGCTCACTCACTCTCAACTCAGTCTCTGAGAGAACATATACGTTTCTGTTGACGGTGTGGAAAAGGAACTGGAAATATTATCATGCTGTTTTTCACTTGCGGCACGCCGGCCCGGGCAGTAGTGTTGATACAAGTTTTCGGAAAGTGTTCCCATCACTAAAAATGAAGAACGGGCAATCTCTCGTTCTCTGATTAATGCATTGCCGCACTAAAATTGCACAATGAATGCTAACAATTCCGAGCCAGAAGTTGTGAGATGTACAAAACTAAACAACAAAAGTTTAGTCGTAGGAGCTAAAAATATTATCATTCTGTTTCCCTTGCGGCACGCACCCGTAGTGTTGATGCCTTTTCGGAAAGTGTTACCATCACTAAAAATGAAGAACGGGCAATCTTTCATTCTCTGATGAATGCATTACCGCACTAAAATTGCACAATGAATGCTGATAAAAACAGAATATGTTTAATTTCCCGTTCATTATTTCTGATTTCATCGAATATTAGTTTCTGGAAGATGATATGAGGCCCCAAAGTGGGAGATATGTTTCCGCTTTTAAAAGGTGAACGTGCAAGCATATAACTTGTTTATGAGGGGGAAAAGAATTAGCAGGAACGATTCTTACAGCAATTGGAACATGTCCCGTGCGGCTTGGAAAGGAAAGGGAGAAAAAAGAGGGAAGGGGTTTACACAAGTCGAAAAGATTCTTCACTGTCGTTTGAACGGGGCCCTGGGATATCCTTCTACATGTGTTATTGTGTGTTATTGTGTGTTATTGTTTGTTATTGTTTGCTGTTATAAATACACTTAAACAAAATAACCCCCACTCCGATTCGGACCCAAATTTTGAAAAACTTTGTTTTGATACAAGATTTTCTTCTCGACATAAAAAGTCACGCTGAAACCCCGTAATGTCTTAGTTAGAAAATGTGTCTTCATCGGCTCAAAATTTCATTGTAATCTATAGCGAGGGTTCTTCTGGGGTTTTCAACATGGCGGGTATATACTACAAACAAACACACACACACCAAATGACACCCCCCCCCCCTTAAAACTCAAAGGGGGGGGTCTTTATCAGACGTAGGGTTTACCATCTAACAGATAGTGAAGCATGCAATACGAAATTACGACATGCAGGTTTTCAATTGATATTTTTGCAAAGTATCTGTAAAAGCATGTGTGCCTCTGTGCGTGCCTGCTTTCATGGGGTGCCTGTATCCTAAGCAATTTGAGGATTTCTTTTATCTCACACTGTTGATTGTTGTCATACCTTTCAACGGTGAAAATTAGGATTTAAAATGGATTTAATGTTAATTGTAAATATTGAATTTAACGATAACGAGTTGTATAGTGAGATTGAGGAATACAGCCGAGTAAATGAAAGCTATAGGTTTTCAAGATTCAAATGATAATGTACTAGCAGAAAAGACAATAATGTCAAAAGTCACGGTTGTTTTAGAACCCGTCACAGTTTGATCATGATAAGGACTTAAAAGGAACGTGATGTACGGGTTTTTTGTATTATTATGCGATAGGCTGGCACGCGTTTGACCATTTGCAAGCTTTCACAATGATTATTGTTTGTGGTAAAAATTAGAAAGGAAATAGTCACCCGATGTTGAATAACCAATGGAAACGTGTACAAGAAAACCGAAGGTCACAGAATAGACGGCCAACGAATAGGCTAGACTCGGAGAAAGGATTGCGTGAATTATTGCTCTCTCTCTCTCTCTCTCTCTCTGTCCTGACCACTTGAAGAAGTATAAGACCTGTGCCTAAATTAGCCAAGGTGTATGACGATAGGATAGGAAAATAGAATCTGAATATATTTTGTTGTGATTACTCTCAAAGTAAATTCTTAAATTGTTTTCCTGAATTGTGTGTGTTACAGTATCCCATGCTTTAAGCTCCTTTCTCGTCTTTGAAATGTTATTTTCTCTCTAGTCTAAACCGCCTGTGTGATGTCAGTTATATGTGTGTGTACTTTCGGTTCGTGTGTGTTCGTTGCGGTACACGGCCCACCACGGTGGTGACCGATCGCCAAGACACCCACGCCACAACAAAACACACCACAACGGCATCACCACTCCTACCTACTCATGCACCATATACATTCACACACTAACTCAACGGCACAGCCGCGGAACAGCCATGACGATACGCACCACAACGCGCGAGACATATCAGCACACACAAAAACATGCTATACATACATATAAACACACACGCACCAGGCAATATGTTTTGTGCATTATGTTCGTTTAAAAAAAAATAAAACTTTGTCATATCAACTATTTGAGTTATAGTTAATATCATTGTACGGATGTGTGACGCGTGGCAGTGAGAGTTTGCTTTTATGTTGTTTTTTCTTATATTGTAAAGTGTTCTGTGTGACTATATCATGTGTAAGCATCTCCAAACCACAATAATAATGCTTGTGATACACCATCACATTTTAAAAATAAAGGAAATTTACTCTCATCCACACCTTACAATTCTAAAATAATAACAACATTCATTTCTTCTGCCTGGTTAGTGAAGGAAGGCGCGTGTGACCACTGTCCCGGCTGGCTTTCTTTTACATTACATTGTCCTTTTAGAAATGAGGATAACAAACTTTCGCTCAATCGTGTTCGTATGAAAAACAACTCCAAAAAACATCCATGATATTGAGATGTAGTAGTAGTAGTAGTAGTAGTAGTAGTAGTAGTAGTATAGTAGCCTGACCGAGAGTTGTTCGAGAAAAAAGAAAGGTGACGTGTTACTACGAATAACCTTCCCGGACTCGTTATTGAGGCGGTCGTGTGTGTGTGTGTGTGTGCATATTATTTCAGCTTCTATTTCGTAGAAGTCTATATCTTCTTTTTTTTGTTTTGTTGTGGAAGCTTGTGATGTGTGTCTACCCGTCTTCGACTTTGTTGGGTTGGTGGTTTTTTCCTTCTCTTGTTTTTTTTTTTTAAGTCAGATTTGACCGTGTAATAACTTTGATGATGGTGTTTTTCCGCTTGGATTGTGTTTTTTCCCCCCCTCCTCTTCATTTTGCTTTTTTTGTTGTCAGATTTCGGGACGGTGATACTCCGATTCGGACCCAAATTTTGAAAAACTTTGTTTTGATACAAGATTTTCTTCTCGACATAAAAAGTCACGCTGAAACCCCGTAATGTCTTAGTTAGAAAATGTGTCTTCATCGGCTCAAAATTTCATTGTAATCTATAGCGAGGGTTCTTCTGGGGTTTTCAACATGGCCAAATGTGATCTCAGGCAGTGTTGGGATAGTGAAAATATAACAGGAGATTAGAACGAAGAATTCTCCACTTGGGCTATAACATAGTCTTAAAAAACAGTAATGTCTCGTCTTTGTGTGTGTGTGTGTGTGTGTGTGTAAAGAATAGATATTCGTTGGACACCAAACAGATTTAAAAAAAAAAGAGTAGCTAAAAAAACACACACAATTTTTCTTATTATGTGTATAAGCAGCAACACAAACTAATTCTCCGCTAATTCTCTACCCCGCGTGATCCAATGAAAGTAACCTCTCTCTCGAGCTGTACATGTGGTCAAAGGGGGGCAACCACAGTTCTCATAACGGTGATATCAACAGTTCTCTCTCTGCGCGCGTGTGTGTGTGTGTTTATATGAGAAAAGTTTTTACATCCGCCAAAATGGTTTTCTCACACAAAGGACAACATGAAAAGTTATTGCCGCACTCCATACAGTAATGAAAATGTCCACAGGGAAGAAAGGTTTGAGATCGGGGTTTTTCAAAACAACACCAACAAAGTTCTCCTCGCTTCAGACGCCTGTTTTCTGCCAAGACCACCAAATACTTTGGTGCGGCGGCATCAGAAGAAATTAGTGGCTCGTTTGTCGTAGAGCAGACTTTATTTTCTGCAGTAGAAACATCTTTATTTGTAGAAATTCGCTGTGATGACGGCGGCAGAGTCTCGCTGTCCGCAGCATTGTCTTCTTGGTTTGTTGCTTCGACAGCTAACATCAACGTTTGTATGTCAATGGTTTCGTTGTTTCGGATGAAGAGTCTAGCTGCAGCGAGCACGTGTTCTCGAGAATAACCGAATTCTGAATGTAAAACTTCAAAATAGGGTTGTTGGGTTATAGTGTGTAGGTCTAACTGCTCATCCCGGGCGATGATGAAAGCGGCAATACACCGGCCGATTCCCTTCCATTTAAAAAAAAAAAAAAAAACACACAAGAAACAAGGACACCACGTGATGATCAGCAGTATTATAAGAGGCCCGGCAGCAGAACTGACTGACTCAGTCCTCCCCCATACTAGCTATTTATGACACTTTCCGAAAAGGGGGAAGGGAGGAGAGAAAATGAAGCAAAAACTTCTTCGTAATTATTGGCAGCGGGAACGACTAAACAGTAATAACCTACGGCGGCGGGTCGTTCAGTTTTTACAAAAGTGGTCTCCAGCAAAGTTCTTATCCCTACAACAAATTACTCTGAAACTGACTACATTAATTCATCTCTTTGACGAGCTTGTAGTATTGCAACTTCACTATGATCGAAGACTGTGCGTTGTGACCTACAACAAAGGCGTACTTGAAACGAACAAAGTCTATTCGCCAGAAAGGAGAAACTCATCTACTAATAAGTTACAAGAAACCTCACCAAAATCAGTGTTTCGCAAAATACTCTCAAACGTTGGACAAAACGAACTGTAATACTCGCGACGACGCAACGTCCATCTCCAAAACCCAAACGATGATTGTGTGTGTTGTTTGTTGTCTACCCTTTTTTTTTTTTTTTGTTCCGGGTGAGTCTGACGCTCGCCCTTCTATGGTGCCGGTTGAGTCTGCTCTGCGTTCGCGTGGATTTTTAAACAAATTGACCAAAGTGTTTTCATGCGTCATTTTTTAGAAGATTCTTTATGCCGCGCATATAACTTAACTTTGATCCGAAATCGGGCATCCAAATCGGTATACATTCCCTGCTTGACAGGCTTCGCGGCAGCAGCCTTGCAATACCATTTGGCGTTGTCAACACTACACCAGAAAAAAGTCCGTGCGTGCGTTTTCTCTGTAAAATTTTACAAGAGCACCAGCTATTATAGAATCTCACCCCTTTACTTTTACTGTTTTTGAGGAGAAAAACCTAAAAATTTGAAACAAAATTAAAGAAATGAAATAAGAAATCAGGAGGACCTTTTTTCCGTCATTTCTGTGTTGATGTCTTGTGTCAGGACATTAATGTATACTTGTAACTTTTCACCCGATACAACCATCAGCCATCTCAAACAAAAGTTTTAAAAAGAAGAACGAGATGAAGAGCAACTCCTCACTCAAGAAATTATAATGTACAACTTTATTTTAGACTCGAAATCAAACCCACAAACAAGAATGACAAGGGAAAAAAACCTCACACAATTTGAAACAAAATTAAAGAAATGAAAAAAAAAAATCAGAATTTCCCCGTTCTTTTTCTGTGCCGATGTCTTGTGTGGTGACTTTTTAGCGTGCTGCTAAAAACAGTGTTGTATCACGATATGGACATATATTATTCTGACAAAAAGAAGAACTTCTTTTTATTTGGACAACTCGCTTCACAGAATTTCAAAACAAAAAGTCATTGTGTTGTTAGTGTAGTGAAAAGGGAAGAGCAGGAACAATTCTTAGAGCGAGAGTTTAATAAAAAGAAATAAACAAAACGAAATGATTCATTCCCTCTGTGGCACGCAGCACCACCAGCAGCAGCTCCCTTAACACAGACAAAGAGCAAAACAAACAATTGTGAGAGGAAAAATGATGAGCTAAAAGTTGTGAGATGAAAAATGACAAAAACAAAACGTGGATGCACACGAAAGAAAGCCAATTCTTAGAGCGAGAGTTTAATAAAAAGAAAGAAACAAAACGAAATGGTTCATTCCCTCTGTAGCACGCAGCACGCAGCGTTGAAAATAAACCAGAATGTGTTTCTGTGGTGAGAGAGAGAAAAAAAGGAGAGCAGGAACGATTCTTATAGCGAGAGAACATGCCAAAATTAGTTGCAGCTTGGAAAGGGAGAGCACAATTTAGTTTGTTGGAACAAGGAGTCAAACAAAACGAAGCGAGTTCAGCCCCTTAAGAGAGACAAAGAGCAAACCAAACAATTGTGAGAGGAAAAATGATGAACAAACTTTTGATGCACAGCAAATTTACAAAAAACAAACAAGGAACTTGAGATAAAACTTGTGAGATGAAAAATGACAAAAACAAAACGTTGATGCACACGAAAGAAAGTCCTTTTCAGCCAAAAGTTGCAATATACACAAAACAACAGTTGAGTCATACTACGACTAGACAATAAAACGGAAAAAAAGAGCAGGTCGTGATTCATTCCCTCTGTGGCACCGGACGCAGCAGCATCAATAAGCCAGGATGTGTTTCTGTGGTGGGAGAGAAAAAAAAAAAAGGGGGGGCGAGCAGGAACAATTAGTCAACAAAACGGAGCGAGTTGAGCCGACAAAGAGCAAACCAAACAATTGTGAGAGGAAAAATGATGAACAAACTTTTGATGCACGGCAAATTTACAAAACAAGGAACTTGAGCCTGATTGAAATACTTGAAAAACGTGTCAATAACCGATTCTGTTGCTGTTGATGATGATGACACGTCATGTCCTACGCGTAAAAACGACAACGAATTGATAGCGAGAACTGAGAAAAAGACGGAAGAAGCATGAATGAGTTAATTGCGGTAGGACGGCACGAACGACTATAGGGCTCGCTATCACAGACTACAGCAGATCCCGTGCAACGATTGGTTCAAAAGTATGTAGTATCAGCCCCGAGGTCTGTACTAGTGAGATAAACTTCGCGGCCGTTACTTTTTAGAGGTGGTTTGGGTGATGAGGAAGAATTCGTTCAGCAGGCGAGAAATCCTACCTCATCATCCAACGCAATCTCTGTGGCTACTACTTCGGGCAAAAAGTCACGGTTGAGTTAAACCTGACCGAGAAGGTTGAAAAAGATTCCATACCAATCGTGGAGTGGAACGATTGATCGATTTTCAACCTCTGTTGTATCCAAACAATCGGGAAGCGGAAGAGTATGGTGAGATTTTCACGGATGAGTTGTTCGTATTGCTTCAGAGTTTTCAGATATTTACTGAAGTAGATCTGATTGAAACATATGTTGTAGTCCAAGTTGAAAACTCCAGACCATATGAGTAAAAAACACATGTATGTAACAAATGGGTGGTGCCTGTTATCGTCCATGTGGTTTTGATATGAAATAAAAAAAATATAATTTTTTATGAATTGTTGAATGAATTTTTTTTTTTTTTTAACATCATCGTGATTCTGTGTTGTCTCTGTCAGAAAGATGCCAAGTTCTACAACCGTTGTCGGAAAATCTTGCTCTGTTTAAGAATAAGAAGAATAAGAAGAATACTTTATTATCTCATAGAGAAATTCAGGGGTGGTACATAACAGTAATACAAACAAGACATTGATTTTACATAAAACATATAGCACTATATAACATGAACATCTTTAAAGCTCTGCGCTTACATATTCTCGCACACCTACGCGTATAAAGAACTATGGCTAAACATCATTGCAAAATATCATAACATACAATATATCGCAGGAAATATACGGTTGTAGGTTACTTCCCGTTGTATGGTCACTCTCTCTCTCTCACTCACTCTCACTTTCTCTCTCAGTCTCTCTCTCACTCACTCTCACTCAGTCTCACTCAGTCACTCAGTCACTCACTCTTAGTCTCACTCTCTCTCTTTCTCTCTCTCTCTCTCTCTTATTGTGCCGTGTTTATTTAGTCGTTTGTGTGCGTGTGTGTGTGTGTGTTTATGTATTTCGCTATTGTGCCGTATATATCTTGTGGATTTGGCGACCTGTAACACCACACACTCACACACACAAACACACTCACAAACACACAAACACACGCACACTCACAAACACACGCACACTCACAAACACACGCACACTCACAAACACACGCACACACACAAACACACGCACACACACAAACACACGCACACATACACACTCACTTCACAAAGAGAGAGTCTTTTAAATCACCATTTTTGTTATCTCCCCTGCACTGTCCGTTGTTAGTATGGTTAGTCTTTAGACTTCTATGCTGGGGGATAACTCCAGTCTTATTGTCTTCCCCTAGCCCCAGAAAATGTCTGTCTTGTGTAGGGATACAACTCGTCTGCTTTGACAGCATTTAATTTGTGTGCTTTTATTCAATCTGGTAATTATGTATTGTTTAGGACTGTGTTTTTAGGATTTTAATCAATTATGAACAGAAACATTTATTGTTGAGAACATACGTTTCTGTTGGTGTGGAAAAAGGAACTGGAAATATTATTATGGTGTTTTTCCCTTGTGACACGCGGCCCGGGTAGTAGTAGTGTTGATACCTTTTCGGAAAGTGTTCTCATCACTAAAAATGAAGAACGGGCAATCTCTCGTTCTCTGATGAATGCATTGCCACTAAAATTGCACAATGAATGGTAACAATTCCGAGCCAAAAGATGTGATGTACACTGAAAACTAAACAACAGGAGCTGGATTATTCTGTTTCCCTTGTGGCACGCACCGGGTAGTAGTGTTGATACCTTTTCGGAAAGTGTTCCCATCACTAAAAATGAAGAACGGGCAATCTCTCGTTCTCTGATGAATGCATTATAAATTATAATGTTCAACTTTATTTTTAGACTCGAAATCAAACACACACTCCAAGAATGACAAGGAAGGAAACAAACAAACTTCACACAATTTAAAACGGAATTACCCAAAGAATTCAGAATTGAGAAAAAAGAAAGAAACGGGGAACCTTTCACCGTCATTTCTGTGTCGAAGTTGTGTCTGGTCATTACTAATGTATACTGGGGGAGAGAGTAACTTTTCGTCGCCGCTCACTACAATTACCCACATATATCAGTCATCTCAATCAAAAAAGTTTTAAGAAGAAGAAGACGAAGAACAACTATACTCTCACTCCCATCATAAATTATAATGTACAACTTTATTTTTAGACTCGAAATCAAACACACACTCCAAGAATGACAAGGAAGGAAACAAACAAACTTCACACAATTTGAAACGGAATTACCCAAAGAATTCAGAATTGAGAAGAAAGAAAGAAAAACGGGGAACCTTTCACCGTCATTTCTGCGTCGAAGTTGTGTCTGGGCATTACTAATGTATACTGGGGGAGAGAGTAACTTTTCGTCGCCGCTCACTACAATTACCCACATATATCAGTCATCTCAATCAAAAAAGTTTTAAGAAGAAGAAGACGAAGAACAACTATACTCTCACTCCCATAAATTATAATGTACAACTTTATTTTTAGACTCGAAATCAAACACACACTCCAAGAATGACAAGGAAGGAAACAAACAAACTTCACACAATTTGAAACGGAATTACCCAAAGAATTCAGAATTGAGAAGAAAGAAAGAAAAACGGGGAACCTTTCACCGTCATTTCTGTGTCGAAGTTGTGTCTGGGCATTACTAATGTATACTGGGGGAGAGAGTAACTTTTCGTCGCCGCTCACTACAATTACCCACATATATCAGTCATCTCAATCAAAAAAGTTTTAAGAAGAAGAAGACGAAGAACAACTATACTCTCACTCCCATCATAAATTATAATGTACAACTTTATTTCTAGACTCGAAATCAAACACACACTCCAAGAATGACAAGGAAGGAAACAAACAAACTTCACACAATTTGAAACGGAATTACCCAAAGAATTCAGAATTGAGAAAAAAGAAAGAAACGGGGAACCTTTCACCGTCATTTCTGTGTCGAAGTTGTGTCTGGTCATTACTAATGTATACTGGGGGAGAGAGTAACTTTTCGTCGCCGCTCACTACAATTACCCACATATATCAGTCATCTCAATCAAAAAGTTTTAAGAAGAAGAAGACGAAGAACAACTATACTCTCACTCCCATCATAAATTATAATGTACAACTTTATTTTTAGACTCGAAATCAAACACACACTCCAAGAATGACAAGGAAGGAAACAAACAAACTTCACACAATTTGAAACGGAATTACCCAAAGAATTCAGAATTGAGAAGAAAGAAAGAAAAACGGGGAACCTTTCACCGTCATTTCTGCGTCGAAGTTGTGTCTGGGCATTACTAATGTATACTGGGGGAGAGAGTAACTTTTCGTCGCCGCTCACTACAATTACCCACATATATCAGTCATCTCAATCAAAAAAGTTTTAAGAAGAAGAAGACGAAGAACAACTATACTCTCACTCCCATAAATTATAATGTACAACTTTATTTTTAGACTCGAAATCAAACACACACTCCAAGAATGACAAGGAAGGAAACAAACAAACTTCACACAATTTGAAACGGAATTACCCAAAGAATTCAGAATTGAGAAGAAAGAAAGAAAAACGGGGAACCTTTCACCGTCATTTCTGTGTCGAAGTTGTGTCTGGGCATTACTAATGTATACTGGGGGAGAGAGTAACTTTTCGTCGCCGCTCACTACAATTACCCACATATATCAGTCATCTCAATCAAAAAAGTTTTAAGAAGAAGAAGACGAAGAACAACTATACTCTCACTCCCATCATAAATTATAATGTACAACTTTATTTCTAGACTCGAAATCAAACACACACTCCAAGAATGACAAGGAAGGAAACAAACAAACTTCACACAATTTGAAACGGAATTACCCAAAGAATTCAGAATTGAGAAGAAAGAAAGAAACGGGGAACCTTTCACCGTCCTTTCTGTGTCGAAGTTGTGTCTGGGCATTACTAATTTATACTGGGGGAGAGAGTAACTTTTCGTCGCCGCTCACTACAATTACCCACATAATTATATCAGTCATCTCAATCAAAAAAGTCTAGACTCGAAATCAAACACACACTCCAAGAATGACAAGGAAGGAAACAAACAAACTTCACACAATTTGAAACGGAATTACCCAAAGAATTCAGAATTGAGAAGAAAGAAAGAAAAACGGGGAACCTTTCACCGTCATTTCTGCGTTGATATTATGTCAGGACATTTAAGTACGATGATCCATATCGACCCAGCACAAAACTTAATGCACACGAAACAGCACACCTGTGATGCGGCACCCAAAAAAGAAATCCTTTACTTCCAGTTTCTCTCTCTCACTCGCTCTCAATTCAAAGCCACACATGGTGAGATAAATATCGACCCAGCACAAAACTTAATGCACACGAAACAGCACACCTGTGATGCGGCACCCAAAAAAGAAATCCTTTACTTCCAGTTTCTCTCTCTCACTCGCTCTCTGTCAGGACATTTAAGTACGATGATCCACACATAAAAAAAGTGCTGTGCAAGGATATATGCTTCTGACAAAAGAGAACTTCTGTTTATTCTTTATTTTTAGACTCGAAATCAAACACACACTCCAAGAATGACAAGGAAGGAAACAAACAAAAACTTCACACAATTTGAAACGAAATTACCCACAAAGAAAAAAGAAAATTCAGAATTGAGAAGAAAGAAAGAAAGGGGGAACCTTTCACCGTCATTTCTGCGTTGATATTATGTCAGGACATTTAAGTACGATGATCCACACACAAAAAAGTGCTGTGCAAGGATATATGCTTCTGACAAAAGAGAACTTCTGTTTATTTGGCCCCAAAACTCGCTTCCGAAAGAATTTCAACAATGAGTCTTTGTGTTAGTAGTGGAGGTGGTGGTGTTAGTGACTTTTGAGCACTTTGCTAAAAAAAAAGTACTTATAAAATATAGGATTCTGGCCAAATGAGAACTACTTTTTTTTTTATAGTCCCAAAACTCGCTTCCGAAAGAATTGTAACAACAAAAAGTCTTAGTGTTATGTGTTTGTAGTGACTTTTTTTTTTTAAACTCAAACCCGTGGCTAAAAGCATTAAGTTTAAACATCTCATCTGTTGTGCTTTTGTTTTTCGGTTTGCTTTGGTGGTACGAATGTTTGCGGCTATTCTCTCTCGCACAACGTTAACTGAGCATCGTGTCTGTTGATCTGAAAAGAAAGGGGGAAAATATTCTTTCATACGAATTTTCCTTTTTGGTGGGAGAAAAGACGGCTTATGAACTGTATAAGTGCAGCAGTTTCTGTACAGCGCGGCGGCATGATGCCGCGAATTCCTTCTCCTTGTCCTTGAACCCCCGCGGGCGGTCGTTGACCCTGCAGAGTTCTCGCAGCTTCCTTCTCCGCCTGTCAGAGATTTTCTCCCCTTACAGGCGCGCGGGCCCTGTGTACGCCAGTTTATTGATTGCGATTTTATCTTTGTGTTGATGGTGTGAAATAAAGTCTTAGTGTTTGGTGGTTGTTAGTGACTTTTACTGAGCACAATGCTAAAAAGAAAGTAATGTGATCAAAATGAGAACTTCTTTTTTTTTTTTTTTTTTTGTAAACGATATATCTCTCTGCGCGGAGGAATATCATGATTATTATTTTTAGCAGCCAATCAAAATAGTGCTAATGCGGACTTTTTTTTCTCGTAGGAATAATGATCGGTGCTTCGGTTCCAACCAATCAAAACGCCCGAGAGAAAACCGACCGACCAATCATAACCAAAAACACAAATCAACCAATCACAGGACTCCTCGATCTTACCTCAACATTAATCATTTTAATATATCAAGCAGATAACCACGGGAGAGGGTGGGGTTGACTGGTGGACGTCAGACTGACAACATCTCCCAACGACCGGAGTGGAAAAATAAGTCCCAGTATAATAATAAGACAAACAAAAAGAACAAAAAGCGATAAGAATAAAAAGACAAAATAAGAACAAAAGGCAAAAGAAGAATCAAACGACCAATTTAGGGACTTTGTACAGAAACGAAGCGAGTTGGACCCCATTAACAGAGACAAAGAGCAAAGCCACAAATGGTGAGATAAAACCCGACCCAACACAACCCTTAATGCACACGGAACAGCACACCTGTGATGCCCCAGGGAAAAAGATATCGATTACTCCCAGTCTCTCTCTCGGCTCACTGCTCACTCTCAACTCCGAGTCTCTGAGAGAACATACGTTTCTGTTGACGGTGTGGAAAAGGGAACTGGAAATATTATTATGCTGTTTTTCCCTTGTGGCACGCCGGCCCGGGTAGTAGTGTTGATACAAGTTTTCGGAAAGTGTTACCATCACTAAAAATGAAGAACGGGCAATCTCTCATTCTCTGATGAACGCATTGTCGCACTAAAATTGCACAATGAATGCTAACAATTCCGAGCCAGAAGAAGTTGTAAAGATGTACACAACTAAACAACGAAAGTTTTAGTCGTATAGGAGCTGGAAATATTATCATTCTCTCTCTCTCTCTCTCTCTCTCTCTCTCTCTCTCTCTCTCTCTCTCTCTCTCTCTCTCTCTCTCTCTCTCTCTCTCTCTCTCTCTCTCTCTCTCTAAAGAACTGGAAATATTATCACACAGCAGTAGCAGCGTTGATAAAAACAGAATATGTTTCCCGTTCATTATTTCTGATTTGATCGAATATTAGTTTCTGGAAGATGATGTGAGGCCCCAAAGTGGGAGATATGTTTCCGCTTTTAAAAGGTGAACGTGCGGCAAGCATATAACTTGTTTAAGGGGGAAAGAATTAGCAGTGCAGTTTCTGTACAGCGCGGCGGCATGATGCGAATTCCTTCTCCTTGTCCTTGAACCCCCCGCGGGCGGTCGTTGACCCTGCAAGTTCTCGCAGCTTCCTTCACAAAACAGCACACCTGTGATGCCCCAGGGGAAAAACATATCGATTACTCCCAGTCTCTCTCTCGGCTCACTGCTCACTCTCAACTCCGAGTCTCTGAGAGAACATACGTTTCTGTTGACGGTGTGGAAAAGGGAACTGGAAATATTATTATGCTGTTTTTCCCTTGCGGCACGCCGGCCCGGGTAGTAGTGTTGATACAAGTTTTCTCAGTCTCTCTCGGCTCACTCACTCTCAACTCAGTCTCTGAGAGAACATACGTTTCTGTTGACGGTGTGGAAAAGGAACTGGAAATATTATCATGCTGTTTTTCACTTGCGGCACGCCGGCCCGGGCAGTAGTGTTGATACAAGTTTTCGGAAAGTGTTCCCATCACTAAAAATGAAGAACGGGCAATCTCTCGTTCTCTGATTAATGCATTGCCGCACTAAAATTGCACAATGAATGCTAACAATTCCGAGCCAGAAGTTGTGAGATGTACAAAACTAAACAACAAAAGTTTAGTCGTAGGAGCTAAAAATATTATCATTCTGTTTCCCTTGCGGCACGCACCCGTAGTGTTGATGCCTTTTCGGAAAGTGTTACCATCACTAAAAATGAAGAACGGGCAATCTTTCATTCTCTGATGAATGCATTACCGCACTAAAATTGCACAATGAATGCTGATAAAAACAGAATATGTTTCCCGTTCATTATTTCTGATTTCATCGAATATTAGTTTCTGGAAGATGATATGAGGCCCCAAAGTGGGAGATATGTTTCCGCTTTTAAAAGGTGAACGTGCAAGCATATAACTTGTTTATGAGGGGGAAAAGAATTAGCAGGAACGATTCTTACAGCAATTGGAACATGTCCCGTGCGGCTTGGAAAGGAAAGGGAGAAAAAAGAGGGAAGGGGTTTACACAAGTCGAAAAGATTCTTCACTGTCGTTTGAACGGGGCCCTGGGATATCCTTCTACATGTGTTATTGTGTGTTATTGTGTGTTATTGTTTGTTATTGTTTGCTGTTATAAATACACTTAAACAAAATAACCCCCACTCCGATTCGGACCCAAATTTTGAAAAACTTTGTTTTGATACAAGATTTTCTTCTCGACATAAAAAGTCACGCTGAAACCCCGTAATGTCTTAGTTAGAAAATGTGTCTTCATCGGCTCAAAATTTCATTGTAATCTATAGCGAGGGTTCTTCTGGGGTTTTCAACATGGCGGGTATATACTACAAACAAACACACACACACCAAATGACACCCCCCCCCCCTTAAAACTCAAAGGGGGGGGTCTTTATCAGACGTAGGGTTTACCATCTAACAGATAGTGAAGCATGCAATACGAAATTACGACATGCAGGTTTTCAATTGATATTTTTGCAAAGTATCTGTAAAAGCATGTGTGCCTCTGTGCGTGCCTGCTTTCATGGGGTGCCTGTATCCTAAGCAATTTGAGGATTTCTTTTATCTCACACTGTTGATTGTTGTCATACCTTTCAACGGTGAAAATTAGGATTTAAAATGGATTTAATGTTAATTGTAAATATTGAATTTAACGATAACGAGTTGTATAGTGAGATTGAGGAATACAGCCGAGTAAATGAAAGCTATAGGTTTTCAAGATTCAAATGATAATGTACTAGCAGAAAAGACAATAATGTCAAAAGTCACGGTTGTTTTAGAACCCGTCACAGTTTGATCATGATAAGGACTTAAAAGGAACGTGATGTACGGGTTTTTTGTATTATTATGCGATAGGCTGGCACGCGTTTGACCATTTGCAAGCTTTCACAATGATTATTGTTTGTGGTAAAAATTAGAAAGGAAATAGTCACCCGATGTTGAATAACCAATGGAAACGTGTACAAGAAAACCGAAGGTCACAGAATAGACGGCCAACGAATAGGCTAGACTCGGAGAAAGGATTGCGTGAATTATTGCTCTCTCTCTCTCTCTCTCTCTGTCCTGACCACTTGAAGAAGTATAAGACCTGTGCCTAAATTAGCCAAGGTGTATGACGATAGGATAGGAAAATAGAATCTGAATATATTTTGTTGTGATTACTCTCAAAGTAAATTCTTAAATTGTTTTCCTGAATTGTGTGTGTTACAGTATCCCATGCTTTAAGCTCCTTTCTCGTCTTTGAAATGTTATTTTCTCTCTAGTCTAAACCGCCTGTGTGATGTCAGTTATATGTGTGTGTACTTTCGGTTCGTGTGTGTTCGTTGCGGTACACGGCCCACCACGGTGGTGACCGATCGCCAAGACACCCACGCCACAACAAAACACACCACAACGGCATCACCACTCCTACCTACTCATGCACCATATACATTCACACACTAACTCAACGGCACAGCCGCGGAACAGCCATGACGATACGCACCACAACGCGCGAGACATATCAGCACACACAAAAACATGCTATACATACATATAAACACACACGCACCAGGCAATATGTTTTGTGCATTATGTTCGTTTAAAAAAAAATAAAACTTTGTCATATCAACTATTTGAGTTATAGTTAATATCATTGTACGGATGTGTGACGCGTGGCAGTGAGAGTTTGCTTTTATGTTGTTTTTTCTTATATTGTAAAGTGTTCTGTGTGACTATATCATGTGTAAGCATCTCCAAACCACAATAATAATGCTTGTGATACACCATCACATTTTAAAAATAAAGGAAATTTACTCTCATCCACACCTTACAATTCTAAAATAATAACAACATTCATTTCTTCTGCCTGGTTAGTGAAGGAAGGCGCGTGTGACCACTGTCCCGGCTGGCTTTCTTTTACATTACATTGTCCTTTTAGAAATGAGGATAACAAACTTTCGCTCAATCGTGTTCGTATGAAAAACAACTCCAAAAAACATCCATGATATTGAGATGTAGTAGTAGTAGTAGTAGTAGTAGTAGTAGTAGTAGTATAGTAGCCTGACCGAGAGTTGTTCGAGAAAAAAGAAAGGTGACGTGTTACTACGAATAACCTTCCCGGACTCGTTATTGAGGCGGTCGTGTGTGTGTGTGTGTGTGCATATTATTTCAGCTTCTATTTCGTAGAAGTCTATATCTTCTTTTTTTTGTTTTGTTGTGGAAGCTTGTGATGTGTGTCTACCCGTCTTCGACTTTGTTGGGTTGGTGGTTTTTTCCTTCTCTTGTTTTTTTTTTTTAAGTCAGATTTGACCGTGTAATAACTTTGATGATGGTGTTTTTCCGCTTGGATTGTGTTTTTTCCCCCCCTCCTCTTCATTTTGCTTTTTTTGTTGTCAGATTTCGGGACGGTGATACTCCGATTCGGACCCAAATTTTGAAAAACTTTGTTTTGATACAAGATTTTCTTCTCGACATAAAAAGTCACGCTGAAACCCCGTAATGTCTTAGTTAGAAAATGTGTCTTCATCGGCTCAAAATTTCATTGTAATCTATAGCGAGGGTTCTTCTGGGGTTTTCAACATGGCCAAATGTGATCTCAGGCAGTGTAGGGATAGTGAAAATATAACAGGAGATTAGAACGAAGAATTCTCCACTTGGGCTATAACATATATATATATATATATATATATATATGTGTGTGTGTGTGTGTGTGGTGTGTGTGTGTGTGTGTGTGTGTTTGTGTGTGTGTGTGAGAATGTGAGTGTGAATGTGTGCGATAACACACATACTTATACTTTATCTTTCTCACTCTGGCTTCTGTCTCTATCACTGTTTCTCGCCTGCACTCTCTCTCACACACAATATCCCTCCCCCCCCCCCCCCCCCGCCTCTTTCTCGCTCTCTCTGTCTTTGTCTTTGTCTCTGTCTCTGTCTCTCTCTCTCTCTCTCTCTCTCTCTCTCTCTCTCTCTCTCTCTCTCTCTCTCCCCACATTTGTTTTCTCCCCGGCTTTTGTTATTAGTTGTTTTGGATGTTTATATGCAATGCATTATTGCAACTATGCTGCAATTTCCACACTATATTGTTTTTCCCATTTTTGAATGTGTATATAAAACCATAACCCTTTTCCTATTACTATTTACATTATGTACGTCTGTAAGTAACAATAACCTTGTCAATTTTACTATCTATATTATGTGCGTCTGTATTAAGTGTTTGCATAAGGGACAGGTTGTAAGATTAGGCTTTGCCTAAAACCTCTATCCTTTGGTAATAAAGTTCAGTTTCAGTTTCAGTTTCAGTCTCTCTCTCTCTCTCTCTCTCTCTCTCTCTCTCTCTCTCTCTCTCTCTCTCTCTCTCTCTCTCCCCCCCCCCCCCCCCCTAACCACTCTGTACATCTCTAGCTTGTGATTCGTAGGGCCAGCCATACCAGCATTCCACGCGTGATGACGATGGTGACGATAAAGGCCAGTGGCTGCAGGGAAGAGGGAACAATGCAGCGGTCCCCGAGCGTTTCCTCCTCGCAGGTAATGTCTTTTGTCTAACAAGCTTGGCCTTTTCCTTCCCAGTCCGCACAGCTATTCCGGGACTCGCTCCATCCTTGCGGCTATCCCCCCCCCTCCCCTTCCTGACCCATCCCCCCACCCCCACCTCCCTCCCAACCCACCGACACACCCAACCCCTTCCTTGTCTCTGTCAACTGGGCAACGAGGGAGGTTCTGTGGAAATACCGGTAGTCACAGTTATGAGGTCTTCTTGGTCCCTGTATGACTTGTTATATACATGTACTACATTTTGTTTGTTCGTTTGGTTGGTTGGTTGGCTGGTTGGTTGGTTGGTTGGTTGGTTGGCTGGTGGTATTTTTGTTGGTGTTGCTACTGTAATAATTTTTTGTTTTGTTAATGTTTAGGTTTTAGTTAGTTAGTTATTTAGTTAGTTAGTTAGTTAGTTAGTTAGTTATAATTAGCTAGTAAGTTGGTTGGGTTCTGTGTTTCTATTGAATATGTTCTTTTCTGTTCGTGTTTTTTTTAACACAAGAGGTTTTATACCAAGGCATTATGTGTTTGAAATAAGAATAAAGGGAAATACTAATAAAACAAAACAAAAATCCCTCGTTAGTTACATGTCCGTTATCATTGTTTGTTTTTGGCGTTGCAGAACAAAGGTCTTCCTCCTGGCTCTGATCTTTACCGTACGAACGGGCACTGAGGAACACACTCCGATCCGCGGCCTGCCCTCAGGCGGCTATCATTATATTAGGTGTGTCTACTTTCTATGTTCTAACTTGGGGTTGGAAGCCTTTAATGCTGAGTGTGTCTGTCACGCATGCACTCACACACACACACACATGCACAAACCCACGCACACATGCACAGACACACACACACACACACACAGCCACACACACACACACACACAGTCACACACACGCACACACACACACACACACACACACAGCCACACACACATGCACACACACACACACACACACACACACAGCCACACACACTGATGCACACACACACACACACACACATACACACACACATACACACACCAGCAAACACACACATGCACACACACACACACAAACACACACACACGCGGCCACACACACATGCACACACACACATGTACACACACACACACACACACACACACATACACACACACGTACACACACACATGCACACACACACACACACACACAGCCACACACGCACACACACACACACACACACACACACACACACACACACACACACACTGAAGAAGCCACTTGGGAGAATTTTACAATGCAACGGTAACAGACGGCACACAGGGGAAATGACCAAATAAAATAAAAACAGACACCATAATTATACAGTCTTGAATCGAGCGTTTGAAACTGCCTGAGCCTGAAGGCGGGCGTAACTTACACCTCTTGGTATCCGTCTGCCTTAGAGATGAGGACGACAGTTGACCAGATGGCTAGAATAGCGCGCTGCATTTTCCTGCATGTAACGACGGCGCGTCTGCCGCGACGGTGCCTGAGCTAAACACTGGCGGGAACTGCTCACAGCCCGGCACACGGCACTGTAAACATTCCCCGTCCCTTCACCTCGCTCGCCACCATCCGCCCTACCCTTGGTCTCATGCCTGTATAACTATAACAGTCCACAAAGCGAGGCATGGAACAAAGCAACAACTAGACATGCACCCTATTAGTAAAGTGATCATCACAGCAACACAACCACACACAGAGAAACATCCAAGGGGACAATTACCACAAGTAGCATTAATGCTCTTAATGTTTGCTATCCAAAATGAAATGTTCACCTTGTGTACAACACGTGACAGGGTGGCGCGGTGGTCATGGGGCTGAAAACTGAGGGATAAGAGATCACACAATGATCAAAACGGGAAAGGGTGGCCGAGTGGTAAAGTGCACTTGCCTCGGAAGCGAGACGAGTTCGACCCTGGGTCGGGGTGTAAGCAATTTTCTTCCCCCTTTCCTAACCTAGGTGGTGGGTTCAAGTGCTAGTCTTTCGGATGAGACAAAAAAACCGAGGTCCCTTCGTGTACACTACATTGGGGTGTGCACGTTAAAGATCTCCCGATTGACAAAAGGGTATTTCCTGGCAAAAATGTATAGGCGTAGATAAAAACAAATGTCCACCAAATACCCGTGTGACTTGGATCAATAGGCCGGCCGTGAAAAGTAAATATTCGCCGTAATGGCTTGAGATTTACTGGCCGATGTGAATGCGTGATATATTGTGTAAAAAAGTCCATCTCACACGGCAGGAATTAAAATGTAAAGCGCTTAGAGAACGTCAAGCGCTATATAAATCTCCCATATAAATAAATAAATGGTACATGCAAGATAGAATTGACAAGAAAGGCACCAGCAAAGAGTGTTTAATAAGATACGACACTGAGATATGCACAACCTGGCGGTGACCTTGCGAGTATTGTTTTCTCTGGTAATATGACTACAAGTCATCTATTCTCAACATTCTTTGTCATTTCCTCGGGAGACATACACAAGAAGTCACAGAACAATAACAATCGATGTCGTACCTCATTAACACAACACTAAGAGCTGACCTTCATGACAAAGGCTGATGCGTTGCACGTGGTGGTACACTCGGATCAGACACTATCCCCCCATAACATGGTCAAATTGTGTGTAGAAGATTGCAATAGACGTTGTTGTTGTTTTTCTCTCAGAAATCACTGTGTCGGGTTTGTGTGGGGTGTAAGTCAACACTCATGCTGTACTGAGGCAAGCTTTCCCACGTGACATTAAAGGCCACTCACTAGCGAGGGTGTGTGTCTCCACACGTGGACAAGGATCACGTGGAAAAGTTTGCCTCAATATTCACTCTATCACAACCCATACTTCTTCTGCTTGGCGTTCGCAGAGGTTACACGATCAGTCCAGAACTGGTGATAAATGTTGTCGTTTTCTCCAACTCCTGTCGACTGCCATATAGTTTGGTCTGCAAGGGGGTTGGTGACGGCCACACTTCTTTTCGTTCCTCATCTAGTATCACAACCCATACAAACTCGACATAGTTATTTGTAAAATTCGTCTATTTGCAAGCAGATGGAGAAGAAACGTGGCTAGTAAAAAAAAACATTACTAAATGAATCCCCACTTGACTTCCACTTCTAGCTTGTTGTGCTCCATGTTCCTTATTTCATGTATGCGGCAATATTCCAATGAAATTTACTGAATCAACTTGTTTAAACCAAGACTTCCACTCGACACGCAGACCGGTGAAAGTCACAAAACGTGTATATACAGTACACATTAACCTTCGCCAGTGGTCGTGGGTCCGTGGGGACCCAGAAGGGTGTTTAATTGCAAATATCTCCTAAACTAGTTGGAATTTTTTTTAATGAGCTTTTCAGAATGCCACAGGCACCCACAAAGCTCTTATGTCCTGACATTTCAGCCAGAAGTAATCAACAAAGGTCAAATTTAGACTACAAACATCGTGGGGCCGTGCGGACCCATGTTTCTCAAAGAAGAAAAAGCGTGCATCTTTGAGAAGCATAGCTAGGTCCGCACGGCCCCACGCTGTCTTCCGTGTGTAGTCGATAACCCCATAGACCAAATAGCCTATGGTCTATGATAACCCGGACTGGCGAAGGTCAAAGGCACAGCCCTTCCCATGTAAACGACTTGACTCACCATGTAAACGACTTGACTCACCATGTAAACGACTTGACTCACCATAATGATTAGATTTGTCCAGGCTTTTACTTGGGTTAGGCACATCCAAACACTTCGACACATACACAGAATCAACATAAATACAAACACATGGACACTTGGAAATATGCAAACACGCTTTGAGGAAAACCTTAAATAGGATACTGTAAATACAACAAACTACAAAACAACTTTCAACTTAATTGACCCACAAACAACAGAGATCTAAGTGCAGACAGAAAGACAGACAAACAGATTATGTGAAACACGCTTTGGGGAAAAAACTTAAATAGGATACTGTAAATACAACAAACTACAAAACAACTTTCAACTTAATTGACCCACAAACACCAGAGATCTAAGTGGACACAGAAAGACAGACAAACAGATTAAGTGAAACATACACCCCCATTTACAAAGGATGAGATTACATAAGGGGGGATGGGGAATGGGAGGGGGGGGGTGGCTGGAGAAAAGCCCAAAGGACAGCGAGGAATCGAAATCGCATGCGCACCAGTTAAGCAGCGTCATGATCGAAAGACATTAGGAGCAAGAAGACGGCTTCTAGACAGCTCAGTATCACAAGGATGGTTGGGCAGGGGAGAGACTATAAACAGGCCATTATTCACACTGACAAACAGGGGAGAGACTATAAACAGGCCATTATTCACACTGACAAACAGGGGAGAGACTATAAACAGGCCATTATTCACACTGACAAACAGGGTAGAGACTATAAACAGGCCATTATTCACACTGACAAACAGGGTAGAGACTATAAACAGGCCATTATTCACACTGACAAACA